>NC_029531.1:194940-240939 GCF_001577835.2 Coturnix japonica | reverse complement strand
TCCTCTACCACTGATGCTCTCCCCCTATCCCCCCTCCATCTCCCCCTATCCCCCCCATGCTTCCCTCTCTGCCCCCCTCCTCTACCACTGATGGTCTCCCCCTATCCCCCCTCCATCTCCCCCTATCCCAACTATGCTTCCCTCTCTGCCCCTTTCTCTACCACTAATGATCTCCACCCATCACTCCCCCCATAGACCCCATAGTTCCTCCCCCCCCCCTCTCCCCCCTCCTCTACCACTGATGGTCTCCTCTATTCCCCCTCCATTTCCCCCTTTCCCCCCCATTCTTCCCCTTCTCTACCACTAATGACCTCCCCCCATCACTCTCCCCCCCATAGACCCCACAGTTCCTCCCCTCCCCCCCTCCCCTATTCCCCACCTCAGACTAGGCCCGAACCCCTTCAGTCGCGGCCCTCACCCCGCGAAGCGGAGAGTATCATGTCCGGGAACTGCGGAGTGGTGGCGATCTGCGTCACCCACCCATTGTGGCCCTTCAGGGTACCCCGGAGAGTCATCTGCTCCGTCATGGCGGCGGCAGGAAGGGAGGATGGCGGCGGATTCAATGAAAGGGCCCGGCCCGGTCCCGCTTCAGCCACCCGTAATGGCCGCCAGCGCGGAGAGAGAAAGAGGGCGGGAACTTCCGGCGGAAGCGGAAGTAGACACCGGGTGGGTGGAGACAAGATGGCGGCCACAAGATGGCGGCCGCAAGATGGCGGCGAACGGGATTTAGAGGCGGATAGGGAAAGGCTTTTATCTGCCTCTGCAGGGATACTATGTGTGGGTAGAGCATTTTATTTCACATTTGTTGTTATTTAATCCTCTTTTTCTTTTCCCCAATAGGCAGTTTTGCCTTTTCACTTTGATTTTATCCCCTAACATTTTTTTATCCCCTAACATTTTTTATCCCCTAACATTACGTTTTTTTTATCCCCATTTGCACAGAGAAATCCCTGAAGCACGAAATAATTCAGTTTTAGCCCTTTTTAAGCCCATTTTGATTCAGTTTTTTGGCAGGATTCAGTGAAGATATGCTTCCAGAACCAGAAATAACACATCTTGAAGCCAAGAGATGCTTCCAGAGCCAGATATAACACATCTTGAAGTGCCAACATGCCTCAAAATGCAGAAAATTGCCCCAAAATAGGCATGAATCAGCAAGAACTGCAATAGGAATTGCCAACATGCCTCAAAATGCAGAAAATTGCCCCAAAATAGGCATGAATCAGCAAGAAACTGCAATGGAAAGTGCCAACATGCCTCAAAATGCAGAAAATTGCCCCAAAATAGGCATGAATCAGCAAGAAACTGCAATGGAAAGTGCCAACATGCCTCAAAATGCAGAAAATTGCCCCAAAATAGGCATGACTCAGCAAGAAACCGCAATGGAAATGCTTTCCTTGGATGACCCCGTAGATAAGGAGCCATTTGTTGGACGCCGCAATGTGGTTTTTACGGCCCCTGTGAGCTCAAGAGTCTTAAGTTTCACTCCCGACGTTCCAGATATGGAGAGCTCAAATGGCAAAGGTGAACGTCAGCTCTCCAGGGATGAAGGAATCTCTTCCAGGGTTTTCTGGTTGGATCACAGCGAGAGGATTCGCGTTCCTAAAGCGCCGAGTGATGTGAAGAGCTCGAATTGGAGCCAATGGCCACATAATTCCAAGGGAAAACCCGTCTACACCCTTTCTATCACCATAACAAAGCCCTTCTCCATCCACCCATCCCCTTTTTGGGTTTGGAGGTTGTTAAATCCCTTCTGAAATTGCTATATTGAACACATCCTTCATTCTTTATTTCTGAGGCAGCAATTCATTAACAAAGATCGCACCATGACTTCATTCAGAGTGAGATCAGCAATTTTAGACATCTTTTATGAACTTCATATCATCTCGTGTTGATCAGCAGCTAAAAGAAACAACCATGAAGGAATAGGAGTTTATCTCTGGGAGTGCTCTGCATTTTCATGCTTGTTTGGCTGATAAAAGGAAGCTGGGAGGATGAAATAATCCCAAATGATGAGAAATTGTGGGTATGGGAAGAGGTCCCCTCTGATGAGATAGGGGCAGAAGGGAGAAGACACGAGCTCATCTCATATGTCTTTATTTTAGGGCAATGCTAACTGGTACTGCCACATTATTTGGGGCCAGGAGTGGCTGCTGCCCCACTGGTGCCCAGAAATCAATGCTGCCCCATTGGGATTGAGGTCTGCTCACAAACCACATCCACCAACCAACCTATGGCCGATAGCAGAGAGGCAACCAAGTCAACCCTCCATTTCTACCCCTCTCTGCAGAAACCTGTTGCTGTCTATATAGGGATCCCCATCCCTCCCCCAGCCCTCCTTCCATCCTCAGCATTTAGCTTGGCTATAATTAGGCTCTGGGAACGTCCCTCTTCTGCCAGCACAGCTGTTGTGTCTACAATGATCCTTCCAGCTCCCTACGGACACGTAAACCCTCCAGCAATCCTAAATACCTATTTCCTGAAGTCCTGGGACAAACTGGGAGCTGCCAAAAATCTCCAGCCCCCCAACAGACGTGACCATCACAGCACCAAGGAGCGAAGCAACCGCAACGTGATTACGGTGCAGGTCTGGGGTAAGACTTTCTCTTTCTTCCCACAGCTCAGGATTTGGGGGGATCCTATTGGCTCTATGGGATCTTGGATATACAGGAGAAACGTGATCCGTTTGTGGTAGCGTGGAGCAAAACAACCTTTTAGGATCGTGCACCTGAATCTGACAGTACTGGAAAGCAGGCGAAGGTTTAAAGAGTCCTTCTGTGTTATTATTCCCTTAGGAAAATACAACACAGTAAACATTGGGGCTGCTTCCTTTGCTTTCTTGGCACTAATTTAGGTTCTCATAACAGCATTTATCTGATTGAGACCCCAATAGGATCAACAGGGGTAGAAGACAGCAGACAAAAAGGGATTGATGTTTCCTATGGGATCTGTTGCTTTTCTTGTGTGATTTGTTGCTTTTTCTCATCAAGATTTCTGCATTTCCTATGGGGCTTTTTGCTTTTTTAAAGCTTTTTCACCTCCACCACTGTAATGAGTAGGAATTTCTAGTGCTTTTAGGACATTGATGCTGTTATGAACGTAGGCATGAACTCGTAACAACTTCCTGGTGTGGTTTGCATGCGGTATAAGGAGGAGTTCATGGTGCTGTGGGCAACTAACAGAGATACCTGAGGGCTGGGCTATTTATGTGCCCCTTTAGGGGTCAGCAGATTCCTTTTATTCAGTGATAAATCATCTCATCCTCAATTTCACCAGTCCTCCCAATGTAGACCAAGTCGATGAACTGAGAAAAGCAACATAAATCATCAGTGACCCCAAATATTTATACCCTTATCCCATTTATTCCTATGAGCAAATGTGTTCTGGGCATCAGGAAGGTGGGAGATTCCAGATCTGTTTGTCCTTAATTGTGATCTTTTAATGACTTCTCTTCTTCTCCCATCAGGCAGGCATTTGGAAGTGGTTTAATTGGGAAGAGGACGTGATGATGGCATCAGGTAGAGCTCAGAAAGTGGTATTTATCAGCAAAGCAGTGTTCCAGATATGGTTCTTTTCCCCATTTTTCCCATATTTTTTCTTATTCAGGGAAGAGGAACGCGGATCTTGGTGAGTGATTTCCTTTCACCATCAAAAACTCCCTTTCTGTGTATAGAAATGGATGGATGTACTCCCTATTGATACCCACTCTCTTTATTCTTCCCTTGCATTTTTACTGCCCCCTATTTTAAACACATGAAAACCAAGCCCACATTAAATTAACTCATAAACAGTGCGATTTTGGGGCTGTTGTTTTCAATAGAAAAACATTGAATTAGTGCAGAATTACCTCTGGAGGTGACTTCTGCAGCACCCAAAGACAAGGGTGTAGGGCTGAGTGTTCTCTCTGTCTCTCTTTTAGAAGAATGGGACGCCAAAATCAGTGAGTGCCCTTTTTACCTCCTCCTTCATTGTAAGATATAGGTGTGGAGGGCCCGAATTAACATGAATTCCTCTGTTTTAAGGGAAGCTAACAGAAGATTTTGGTAAGTTGCTTATTATCCTCAATCTGAATGTGCGTTTCTACACCTTTACCATCAGTGATGACCAACGTGTGTGTGCTTTTCTCTTATTCCATTTAGAAGAGAGCGACACAGAGCTTGGTGAGTGCTTTGGGGTTCTTATCAAGGTGGAAAGATGTCCCTCTATGCCATAATGGGGGTTGGGAGGAGCCCTTCAGCCCTTCAGTTTATCCACGTTTGATACCTATATGGAATCAGGACACAGAACTGAAGGAGGAGGGCCAAAGTTTGGGGCATCTGGGGGTTCTTTTCACTCCTTCAGAGCTCCCAGAATTAACCCATGTCCATTTCTCTGTTGTTTTCAGAGGAATGTGACACAGAAGATGGTGAGTGTCCTCCATGGGAGGGCTCAGGGTTGGCCAGAGAACAACTTCCAGCAAATATAGCCCTTTTAATGTGTATTCTGATGTATTTATCTGTTTTAAGGGGAACTCGCGGCTGAGATCGGTAAGTCATGTGTGGTCATACACTCCTATTTGTACCTCTCGTCAAACAGGGTTCTGTGCAGCTTGAGTTGGTTCCCATGGGGTTTTTCTCCCTCTTTTCACATGATTTATGGGGGTAAAAACCAACAAAATGGCACAGAAAGAGCAGAGAGATTGCAGGAGGGGCGGGTGTTGGGTGTAGAACGGTGCCGTGTTCTGATCCAAGGGAGGGTGAAGCTCATGAGAATGGTTCTTTCTTTCTCTTTTTAAAGACAATCTGACTGCAGAGCTCGGTGAGTGTTTTCCTTTCCTTTCTGCTTTGTTTCATTGTTGGGTTTTTTAAGGGGGAAAAATACTTATTCCTCCCATGAACACACACACGTGTAACCCAACCTGGGCTGGAAGGAGGGTCCAACCATTCCAAACTGCAATGACAGATTGGAAGGTGATTCCATCGTGAGCACAAGGGAATTCTGACAGTGTTTCCTTTTATTTTCTCTTCCAGAGGAACGCGATAGGAAAATCAGTAAGTGCCATTTTCCTTAATTCATTGGAGGTGCTGGGTTCATGCTTGGGGGGGAAATAAGGTAATGCACTTTATTATGCCTTAGAATCAAAACTAATGTTAATCTATCTCTTTGTTTTAAGGGAAGCTCACATCAGACCTTGGTAAGGTTTATTTCCTTTAAATTATCCTTAATTCTTCAATATTGCTGGGTATGAAATAGGACACTATGCATATGAAAGTGTATATATATGCATACAGTCATTCATTCCTATGTGTGTGCTCATTAATTGCTATATATGTACTCACTGATTCATATATATGTGTATATTCGTGTGTATTTGTATGTATTTGTGTATATTTGCATATATTTGCATATATATGCATATGTGTGAAGGGTTTGGGGTTTCCTCTGCTTGAAGCGAGGGTGAATGAAAGAAGATAAGACCTCAATAAGCTTTGTTTTTAAAATACCAATAAGGAGAATTGGGAATAAAGCTCAAAAATGGGAAAAAGAAATGCAAGAAATGGGTAAAATATTTAGAAGTGCAAAAAGTTTAGAGAAAGGAGGCGAGAAATGACATTTTTGGTTGGGTTTGGGTTGCTCTGCATTTCTCCATTTATTTTCTCTCTTTGCTTTCAGGTGACGTTGACACAAAGCTCAGTGAGTGGAGATCTTTTTCCTCCCCCATATTTAAGAAGATTTGGGGTATTTTTAAGACTATTTAGGAATATTTGGACATTTCCTGTGGAAAATGAATTTCTGGTCTGCAAAAAAAACCAAAACAACTTTGTTTTTTGAGCATTTATAGTCTGAGAAGTGAAAAATAAAAGTAATGATCTGAGTGTGTTGGGGCCAATGGGTGAAAGAAAAGAGAAGGTTTAATATTATTTGTCTTCTTTCTCTTCTTTTCCCAGAGGAACGCGATAGGAAAATCAGTGAGTGTCACTTTTTTGGGGCCAAAACCCTTTTATTTGGGGGAGAGATGACTGATAAAAGTCATTAATCCTGTTGATTTTTCCTCTTTGCAGCCAAACTATCAGCAGAAATACGTAAGTCCTTTTCTTCCCCAATCTGAACCGTTTCTTTGTTTTCTTAGACTTCCTTTTTTTTTTTTTTTTTTTTTTTTTTCTGTTTTAATTAAAATTATCCTTTTTTTCCCCCTATTTGATAGGCAGACTGACTTCATTGCTGGGTGAGTGAGTGGCGCCGTCAAATCCCTATGCGGTTTTGGGCTGAAAGCCCTTAAAAATGGGAACTCACATTCATTTCTAATCAAATAAAATTGGGGGAAATGGGCAAAATGAGCACTGCAGTGAGCAGAGCTGTTGTCTTGGGGCAAGAGGGCTGTGTAAAAAATATAGATTTTAACCCTTTTTCCTTCTTTTTTGCCCTATTTAGGGGACCGCGACTCAAAGCTCCGTGAGTGCCATTTTATTCCTGATTAAAATCTGATTGAAGACGTGGATTTTCCTCAGCGTGCCCCTAAAACCTTTCCTTTTTTCCCCAAACTTTGAGTTTTTCCACCCAACCCCTTACGTTGCTCCTAAATGGGTGCATTGCCTGAATCAGTGGTTTTCTTCCGCATTTCCTATCCTGTTTTATTACGCTATATATTGCTATGGCGTATTGTGCTATAATGCCCATTGACCTTATTACCATTACCTGCCCTGTGTGTGAATCAGGAGATATATTTAATATAGAATAGATCTCCCTATTGATTTCTGATGTCCCCATGAAGGAAATGAAGGGATCTGATTTAAAATAAACTTTAATTTCTCCCTTTTTTAGGCAAACTGACATCAGAACTCGGTAAGCCATTTTTTCCCCCATTCCCATATAATACATGAAATTATTTATGGATGGATGGAAGTAAACCAGTTAATAGAGGTCAGATTTGTGCTAAAATAAACCGAAAACTGATCAAATTCTGCTTTTACTCATTTTTCTTCTTATTTTTTATAGCCAAGTGCGATGCAACGATCAGTAAGTGCTGCTCCATGTGCGGGTACCTCCAACTTTGGGTCATTGTCTGCTGTTTCAACACTAAAATGAGGCCAGAATTCCTTAAATCTAATAAAATTGGGGTCTCTCGAAGATATGGGGGAAAGTTGAGCCAGATTTTGAGGGGTTGGAAGGAAAATCTCAGGGGTGTTTCAGAAATAAAATGGAATTTGATGGTATTTTCCACTCTTAGGGCTATTTACAGTGGAACTTGGTAAGTCCGTTTCCTTTTAATGTGTTTCTTTTTAAATTATTATTTATTAGTAGTATGATGTATCAGTGTTATTATTGCTGTCTATACATATTGTTGTAGCACTTTGTTAATTGTTTTTATTGTACATCGATGTCTTCCTTATGCATATTATTATATTAACTGTTATTACTGGATAAGGTATAATACATAATATATATTATATTATTACATAATATATGTATTTTATATATATTTTAATATGTAAAACATATAATGTATAACATAATATATATAATAACATGTATGTTACATTACATATATGATTATTATATACTCTATACTATATGTATTATTTATAATATATGATACATACACATATGTAATATATAATAATATATATAGTATCTAGTATGTAATAATCATATAAAATGTAATATATATAATGTACAGTATATATAACATATAATATTATATATTATATATGTATATAATATGTATAATATATGTATATGTGTATAATGTAATATAATATAATAGTATAATTTAATATATATATAATATATATAATAAAATAATGTAATAATTTGTTATATATATTATAATACATATACATTATATTATTATTACAATACATTTACTTATTTCTGCCTTTTTCCACGTGTTTCATTGACCTGATTATAAACTAACTAAATTCTAAAGGCAGAAGAAGATGAAAACCCCCATATTAACACCAAATAATTGGAGCTATGGACCCTATCAAAGCAAAATCACCTTCATCACCAAATTAAGGATAAAAAGGTTTAAATGTGGAATGTACAAACAATGACAAATAACCCCCAATGGCTTTTTTCTTCCTATAGGTGAGCGTCACACCAAAATAGGTATGTGAGGTGTTTGCTTCCATCGTTTAAAAGGAATAAAATGCATTTTAAAAGCCTCTGTTCAGTGTGAAGTTGGCATCAAATGACTCATAAATTGACACTGATTGTCAATGAATTAACAGAAAAAAAGGCTAAACCTGAAAATAACATTTTTTTTCCATCTCTCTTTTAAGGGGAACTCACTGCAGAAGTTGGTAAGTCTCTTTCCTATCAATTTAAGCAAAAATGGTTCATCAGATATATAATAATCCCTTATTTCTGCCTATTTTTAGGGGACTACGATAGGAAACTTCGTAAGTGCCTTTAATTTTCACTGTTAAGAGTTAAACCTAATAATGTTGTTTTGATGCTTCAATGTGCTGAAGCCACCAAAAACCTGTTTTAATTGTAGAGCTGATATATATATTCTTAATATTCTTCCTAATATTTATGAATTTATAATATCTTCATAATATTCTTCCTAATATTTATGAATTTATAATATTCTTCATAACACTGATTAATCTGGATGTGTTTGCATTGGTCATTGATGTCACCAGAAAAAGATCCATATCATTTAATTCCCATTTCTCTTTATTTTAAGGGAAACATGCAGCAGAACTCGGTAAGGAATTTCCCTCCTTGGGTTTGTTCCCATATTTTTCTTTTTTAGGGGGATTTTTTGTATGGCTTTTTTCCTTCCTCTTCCCTTCCTCTTCCCTTCCTGTTTACTTCCTCTTTCCTTCCCCTTCCCTTCCTCTTCTTTCCTCTTCCTTCCCCTCTCCTTCCTCTCTCCTTCTTCTTTCCTTCCTCTTCCTTCCTCTCTCCTTCTTCTTTCCTTCCTCTTCCTTCCTCTCTCCTTCTTCTTTCCTTCTCTTCCCTCCTCTCTCCTTCTCTCTCCTTCCTCTCTCCTTCCTCTTTCTTCCCTCCTTCCTTCCTCTTTCCCTTCCTCCTTCCCTTCCCTTCCCTTCCCTCCCTTCCCTTCCCTTCCCTTCCCTTCCCTTCCCTTCCCTTCCCTTCCCTTCCCTTCCCCTTCCCTTCCCTCCCTTCCCTTCCCTTCCCTTCCCTTCCCTTCCCTTCCTTCCTTCCCCTTTCCTTCCCTTTCCCTTCCCTTCCCTTCCCTTCCCTTCCCTTCCCTCCCCTTCCCCTTCCCCTTCCCCTTTCCCTTCCCCTTTCCTTCCCCTTTTCTTCCTCTTTCCTTCCTAATCCTTCCTCTTTCCTTCCTCCTTCCTTCCTCTCTTTCCTTCCTCTCTTTCCTTCCTCTTTCCTTCCTCTTTCCTTGTTTTTCTTCCTCTTCCCTTCCTCTTCCCTTCCTCTTCCCTTCCTCTTCCCTTCCTCTTCGTTCCTCCTCCCTTCCTCTTCCCTTCCTCTTTCCTTTGGCACAGTTGCGTTGGTTTTGGGTTGTTTTCCTTTACATTTTTGAAGTTTTGAATGGGACGGGGGAATTTCCATTTGACTGACATTTCAAAGCAAAGGCTCAAGTGAATAAATAGACCCAAAAACACAGATTTTGAGCCAAAAAGACACCTCAAAATGAACCTGAATGTCTGCACTGAGGACAGAGCACAGTTGGGCTCTAATCTCTCTTTATTTCTCTCTTATTTACAGAGGAACGTGATCTGAAAATCAGTAAGTGCCACCCCAAAGCTCTGCTGGGCTTCATCCCCACAACATGGATTTTAACATATTTTCTACTATATTTATTTGACATTAGCGGTATTTCAAAACAGAAGGTAACAATGGGAGTAATAAGAATAGAATAAGAATCTTAGGATGAATAGTAACACAATGATGCAACGTGGGTACAAAAGCAATATCCCTATTTCTTTGTCCTTTTATTTCCTTCCAGGGGAACACGAAGCAGAGATAAGTGAGTGTTATTTTCTCTATTTTATGATGGAAAATCTCTGTAATTTAACAAATAAGCTCTATTACTTGAGGGTAGGTTTTTTTTGCTTAACCTAAATGCAGAGTACTTGAAATCCTACATACTGAATAGAGAATTTCCCATAGGAAAATAGGAGCAATTTGGGGCTGGAAGAAAACAGTTTCACTTCCTTGATGAAAAACTGAATGAAAAGGGGGAAAAGTCATGAAAATTGAGTTTTTTCCCTCAAGAATCTGTCATTAAACGTGTGGGAACCTGAATGGTGATGTCAACACTTTGTTTTGGGTTCAGCGCAACAAAATCTGTATCTCAGTCCTTTATTTCTCTATCACTGGTGTTAAAAAGTGCTGTTTTTAACTAAGAAAAAGTGCTGTCTTGGACTAATATTTCTTTTCTAATTAGTTTTTCTTTTTCTTTCCTTCTTTTTTTTGTTCTTTTTTCTTTCCTTTTCCTTTTTCTCTCTGTTTTGCTTCAAGGGCGCCTCACTGAGCTGCTCGGTACGTGCATTTCCTTCCTTCCATCTGTAAATCCAGCAACAAAACAAATGCAGTTTTGGGGTGGAAAAGTGGAGATTAAACACAATATTGATAAAATAAGTGCTTTGGAAAGGGTGTAATTATTATTTTTTCCTGAAAATTAATCCTTACTTTTTCCCTTCTGTTTGCAGAGGACCGCGATTCCGATGCCCGTAAGTCCCTTTATTTATCACAAGGCTGTGAATCCTTCAATGGGAAATGCAAGATTTCAGTGTTTGCCCCCCAAAAAATGTCCTTTATGAGACAACAAGAGATGAGGAAATAAAGAGAAATGTCTTTAATGAGGAAATAAGGAGAAACATGTTTATTTATTTCCTTATTTACACACTGGGTGGCTCTTTTCTGCTGAACATGATAGAAATAATAACACAAAATAGGAGGGAATGGTGATATTCATTCAATTCTGTTGTTATTCTGTTTAATTTTTAGGAGAACGGGACATCCTCATTAGTAAGTTGGCACTTTGGTTTGCTAAGAAATGCAGTTTCTGGGGATGTTTGGGTGCTGTGGGCGCTGTCATTGTTGGCTTTGTGTTGGATATGGAATTACTTCGAAAGAAAGAGGAGCAGAATGGAATTATTTAGAGAAAAAATGGGAATAAGTGGAATTGGTTGTACAAAAAAGGTGGAATAGAATGGAAATACTGGGGGAAAAAAGTGAAATAGAATGGATTTATTTACAAAATATGGAATGGAATTTGGGGAGGGGAAAGGGGAATTATTTGTCGGGAAAAAGAGCAAATGAGATGGAATTGTTTGGGGAGGAGGAAGAAAAGGGGGAGGAATTGAATGATTTGGGGGGAAAAAATAGGGAAAGGGGATGGATTTATTTTAGAAATACAGTTATGAAGGTTTCAGCCCATATCAGAGGGTTTGGTATCATTGAATTCCCCCATTAAGACCATCTGAGCGTCCTTGGGAAGGACACATGTATATAATATATGTATTATTTTATATATATATTATGTGTATATATATATAATATATATATTTTATTATTTTATATAATAAATTTGGAAGGACCAAATTTACTGCTGACACCTGATTCTGTTTTCTCCTTATTAAGGGAAGCTGTCAGAAGAGCTCGGTGAGTTATTTCCCCTTCCTTCCACAAAACTGCTTTGGGATATTCTTTTTGTTCATTTTCCTGCTTTGCCTCGTGGTATTTTAAGAGATAAATGGGATGGAACAAAGGGTTTTGGGGGTAAATAACAGGGAAAATGAATGGGATAGCAATGAGATGTAATAATCTATGGCACAAACGGTGATGGTGTGTTTCACATTTTGCTTGTTCTCTTCTCTTTAGAGGAATTAAGGGGTCAAGAAGTTGGTAAGTGAGATTCCTTCCCTTCTTCTCTCCAGTAGGATAAGGGATAATTTGGATTCTGATCTTATTTTTTTCCTCCCTTTATGTTCATAGAGGAGAGTGATCTGGAGACGGGTAAGCATCATTGCCATTCTATTGCTGGAAAACCCTTTGGCTGAAGGAATCCCCCATAAACATGCTGATGGGATGGGAATTCTTCAGGAGCTCTTGTACTGATACACAGTTATTATAATTTCTTCATTTTTTTATACACAGATCTTTCCTTTCTTTTCTCTTTTTCCCCCTTTTCAGAGGAACGTGATGCCAAAATTGGTATGTGTCCATCTCCTCCTGTATTTGTAGTGTCTTCAAGGAGGCCTGTGGGGTCAACTGGGGTTGTTTAGGATTTGGTTCATGATAGAATCTGGGGGAGGATTCAGGTGCCCAAAAACAGCATTAGGTCCCATATTCTGTTTTCCTATAGGCTTGGATCCTTCTCTTATGTACCTAAGAATATCTGAAATCCATAATACGCCATTAGATGTAACACATCCATTCATGATAGATCCATAGAATACAAGTAAATAGTCTATATGTACTTTAGATCCTATTTTCTGGTTAAC
The DNA here is from genome assembly GCF_001577835.2 of Coturnix japonica. Lineage (NCBI taxonomy): Eukaryota > Metazoa > Chordata > Aves > Galliformes > Phasianidae > Coturnix > Coturnix japonica. The sequence goes on along the minus strand of NC_029531.1, from coordinate 228,520 downwards.
CATGGCAAAAATACCCAGTGATTGAATGTCACCATTCAGGGATCCTGTGCGTGAAATCATGACTTTTACTTTAATTACAAAAAAAATGAAATTCAGTGTTTTTATTCTCTTTTAAGGTGAACTCTCCGCAGAAGTTGGTGAGTATTTTTCTGCCCAAAACCAAAACACTCAATTTACAGTCTGTTTTGAATACATGTTGTACATGGGTATATGGGTATATAAACCTATATGTTATAACAATTCTTTCTTCCTTTTCTCCTTCTTTTCTTCAGAAAAACAAGAGAGAAGAATTGGTGAGTATCAAACTTCTCCCCCAGAAGTGGACTTTGGTGCATTGGGAAGATCCATAACACCACATTGGTGCCAAACTTAATGGAAATCCTTTATTTCATCCTTATTTTTTCAGATGAACTCACTGCAGAGCTCGGTAAGTTGTGATTATAACTCATAACGAGTTATATATAATATACCTGTTATATATTATAACTATACTTCATAATGAGTTGTATATAATAAGGCATAGAAATATGGGTTTGCTTTGAGAGCCAAATCTTGGGAAGTGATAACATAAAAGGAAGAGGAAAATAACCATTTCTATTATTCCTCTTTTCAGAGCACTACAAAGCGAAAGCAAGTGAGTGTCTCCTTCCTCATCTTCGGCTCTGAAGAGATTTTGGGGGTTTTTGGGAGATTTACACATAGAACAGCACAAGATGAGAAGGCACCTTGAATTCAAGCTGGTTTGAAATGGAAGATATTTCAGATCTCCCCCATACCCAATTATATGATGGGATTAATTACAGCCTACCCAGGAAAGGAGCATTGAATAGTCTCGTGCTTCATTCAAGCTTAAAGTTCATCAGACTTAAGCTTAAAATACTTGTTCATTTTTTCACTTAACCCCCATATAAGTTAAAAGATGGGCTTTTAGCATCACTAGCCCACAGATGGTCAATTAACCCCCACGTAAGTTAAAAGATGGGCTTTCAGCATCAAGGAAGTAACCCACAAATGGTTAATTAACCCCCATGTAAGTTCAAAGATGGGCTTTGGAAGTAACCCACAAATGGTCAATTAACCCCCATGTAAGTAAAAAGATGGGCTTTCAGCATCAAGGAAATAGCCCACAAATAGGTCATGGTTTTCCAGAGCACCCACACACCTTCCTCATTAAATAGGAAGAATATATATATTAAAACTAATTTCTTTTTTTTTTCTCTTTTTAGTAAAATGTTTTGAGGAACATGGTAAGTTCCCCTTTCTCCCTTCTTTAGGTATCACATTTCATTTAAGTCTGCGTCACAGTTAATAATCTATCTTCTCATTATGCATTTTTAGGGAGAAGCGAAGAAAAGTTGGGTAAGTCATTGGGTTAATTGGGTTTCTGCTTGCAGGCCCCATCCAGGAGCTCAAATCCTCCTTTAAATATCTCCATTGTAGAAATAACCAGATCAGACATATAGGTAGAAAATACTGTACCTGCATGGAGGTGTTGGAGACCCTATTTATGTGTAGGGGAAGTAGAAAGTCAAGCTATTAAGCCTTGAGCTCCACAGAGACAAACCACACTATTAGATCTCAAGGAAAGCTGAGTTAAATAGATTTAATTCTTTCTTTTCCATAGTAAACGTGACTCTGGACCCGGATACAGCCCACCCTCGCCTCATTCTCTCAGAGGACCAAAAGAGCGTCAGATGGGAATACAGCTTTCAGGAATCCCCCGATGGCCCCGAGCGCTTTGACGTGGATCCCTGTGTGTTGGGTTGTGAATCTTTCACCTCTGGGAGGCACTGCTGGGTGGTGGATCTCTCAGAAGGGCAGTACTGCGCCGTCGGGGTCAGCAGAGAGTCCCTACAGAGGAAAGGAGCCGTCAGCTTTAACCCTGATGAAGGGATCTGGGCTGTGCAGCAATGGGGCTTCAAGAACAGAGCCCTCACCTCCCCTCCAACCCCACTGAACCTTCCAAGGGTTCCTAAAAAGATCCGCATCTCTCTGGACTACGAATGGGGCGAGGTGGCGTTTTTTGATGCGGAGAATCAAATCCCCATCTTCACTTTTCCTCTGGCCCGCTTCGGTGGAGAACGGCTCCGGCCGTGGTTCTGGGTGGAGCTGGGCTCCCTCTCACTGCCCCGATAACCCCACAATCACTTGAAGGTGCCTTACAACAGCTCATCAAGACCAGGGGTGGAATAACTCAGGAAAAGCAGCATCAAAACCTCATTCTCCCTCTTCCCAATCAGCCATTGCTGTGCAAAGGAAAGGAAACTCATCCTCAACATCGTCAACATCCTCTATGTGTCGTGTCTGGTGGGCCCCATTGATGTATGGGGGTGGCCCCTATTGACGTGAGGTAGCACCCCATTGATGTGAGGTGGGCCCCATTGACATGTGGGGTGCCTCCCGTTGATGTCTGGTGGGCCCCATTGACCTATGGGGTGCCTCCTATTGATGTCTGTTGGGCCCCATTGACATGTGGGGTGCCTCCTGTTGATGTCTGGTGGGACCCATTGACCTATGGGGTGCCTCCTATTGATGTCTGTTGGGCCCCATTGACATGTGGGGTGCCTCCTGTTGATGTCTGGTGGGACCCATTGACCTATGGGGTGCCTCCTGTTGATGTCTGGTGGGCCCCATTGACCTATGGGTGCCTCCTGTTGATGTCTGTTGGGCCCCAATGACACGAGGTGGCCCCCCACTGACATTAAATTGGGCTCAGATCTGGTTTGAGAAGATGATCCAATTCCAACCAGAGTCCAGGAGACTTTGGGGAACGCATGAATCCTATGGGAGAATGGATAACCCTTCATCCAAGAGCAAGCTGGCACGATGCTCTGGGGTGAAAACCCATAACACTACATGGTTTTAAGGTTTGGGGTGGCTCACAACTTACAGCTCTGCTTCCAGCAAGGTACTGGGATGCCCTAAACCCATGGAGAAGTCAAACCTTGAGATCATTGTGGGCCCATCTGCAATGGAAGGAGGCAATTATGGACATCACCGAAGCCACCCCAAGCTTTGGGGAACTTTGGTTTTCACCTTTTGCTGCACTTTAATAGGATTTCTGCATGTTCTTGGCCACCTGCTTAAAATAATAACCATTAAATCTTGCATTTTGGCCCGCTATGCGATGGGCTGGTGGTTCCCAGCTCACAATAAACCACTTGAGACTCTCTGGGGAATTCATTTGCTTTTTCCAGCTGGTTCTATGCAGGGTCCTCCAACCCCTTTGCAGCTCATAGGCTTTTCTTCACGGTCTCTACTCCACCTATTGCTGAAAAAGGGGATATTTGAGATGGATCCTATTTGAGATGGATCCTATTTTGTGAATGTCCCCCACCTGTGGGTAATGTTCAAAGCTCTCAGCCCTTGTGGGGTTTCAGTTCTCTTTCTGCAGCTTATTGGGCTGAGAAGTTTCATTACTGCAATAATTAGTGATGGGATAAGGGAGGCAGGAGACGATCCAAGCAGGAGAAAGGGGGAAGACATAGCGTATGTGTCCCTATTCCTCCCTAATTCAAAGCAGAAATTAGGAAAATTAGAAGCTTCTCAGCTGTTTAATTAAAGCAGCTTGGTGAATGTTGTGCTATGGTGACTGGAGGAAGCAAGCACTGTGCAAATGCCCCCATCTCTCCTGGAAATTAAGGATATTTTCCCTTATGGCCAATGATGACGGAGCATTTTAAGCCCAAAGCTTCATCCAGCCAAATTCCACAATGGAGACACCGATCTGCAGGGAGATTCCAGACAGCACATTCTATGTTTCCTTAAATAGGGCTGATATTTCCCTCTGTCCCACATGTGATCCATCTGAGCTCACACAGCCCGTATAAATCTACAAGGATCTTGTTCTGCTGCCCGAAGGTGAGTGTCTTTTTGGGGCTATTTGGCACCATTTTGGCTATGGGAATCGACAACATCGCTCTGAGTTCTTCCAGAGTTCTATGAAAAGCTTTAAAATTGTTGGGTTTTTTTTGCCCTTTTTTCCATGATCCACCTGTAGGGAGCAAGCTGTTATCAAGGGGGGTGTGCCTTCAGGAGGGTTTGGGTTCAGTTTGGGGGGGATATTTGGCATATAAAGGTGGTTTTCACCTTCAGAATGGGCCTTGGAAAGGAGTGTTTTGTTGGCTGTCCTGTTGCCTTTCTTCCTACAAAGCAATTTGCTTCCCAGTCCCTTGGGAAGGCTTCACCAAGGTCTCTTTTCTATCAGATTATAAAGAGAAGGCGCCAAGAATGAGGTTAGAATTCAAGTTTTTTGGGGGGATGAAATCTGGGTAGGAAGGTCAGAATTTGAGATCTTGGGGTTGAAATCTGGATGGGATGATTGAATCCTTCACCTTTATCCATACTGAGATTGGAGATACCAATTTAAGATGTCAGGAGCCTTAAGTAGGATGAACTTCAGGCTAGGTGCCCAAAAGAGGTGTTAAATTTTGGTTAAAGCCCAATAAAGAAAGAAGTGAGTGATTCATCCTTCCCAAAACTCAACATTTAGAAGGAATTGGGGAAGAAATACAGCTTCCACACTGAACCCTTCTGTATTTTCACCCCAAGGCAAAGAAGGAGGACTGCAAGAGATTGGAGACCACACCACTATGGCCTCTGCTGTTCCTGGAGCAAAGGAAAAGGGAGATGAGGGCTCTCACCACCCCATCCCAGAGCATCAGATGGGCAATGGATGCAGCAGCTCTGTGGGTCATGGAGGTGGCATCAGCCACCGAAACCATCTCAGGAAAGGGAATTTCCATACAAAACTCCATTTGGAGCACCTGGCAGAGAAGCTGAAGCTTTTGGGGCTGGATGGAGACAAAGGGGAGAAGGAGAAAATCTGCTCGTGGCGCAAGCGGACATTCCTCTCCAATGGACCACGGGATGATGGAGATCCCAATGGAGCCCCCATAAAGGAGTCGGTGCAGGAGGATGGGGTCAGCCCCGTGTTATTCCTTAAGGCCCTGTTTTAACCTTCATGTCCATGCTGCAAATGTTTACTCAGCAAAGTCCAACTCATCGCATCTCTTCCCTTCTTTCTCCCACCACAATATCCTCCTCAACCTGCTTTTTCTTCCTCCAGGAGCAGATTTGCAGTTATTTGGAGAACCTCAAGAAACACAAGGAGGAGCTCTTAGAACTCAAAATGAATGGGGAGAGGCGATGCCAAGACTTTATGGTAAGAAGCTTTTGCCTTCAAGCTGGAAGAACAAATCTTTTTGGGGTCTATACTCTTGTTTTTCCACACCTTACAGACACGGACGGAGGCTGAGAGGCAGAAAATCGTGTCAGGATTCCGTCAGATCCGCTGTTTTCTGAAGGAGAAGGAGGTGATGCTCCTGGCACAGCTGGGAGAGCTGGACAGGGCTGTGCTGAGGAGGCAAGAGGAGGAGGAAGCCAAGGTGGAGGGGGACATTTCTCTCCTCAGCATCCTCATCTGCGAGATGGAGGAGAAACTCAAGCGACCCACACATGGATTCCTACAGGTTGGATTTCTATAGGTTGGATATTCCATTCAACCTTCTCCCTTCTTGCCCAACCTTCTGGGATGGAGATTGAACCATTTTTTTTCCCATCTCTTTCAATTCCAGGATGCCAGAAGGACACTGGACAGGTATGTGCTCCCTCAACCTCTTTCAGTGGTTGAATTCTGGCATGAAAATGAGAACTGTGTGTGATTGAGGCAAGGTTAGAAGTCCCATGGGGATCAGAAAGTGCCCTTGAGCCCCTATGGCCCAAAAGGAAGACCTCATGGCCATTGGGGCTACCCAAGGGACCGCATTCTGTTACGGAGCTGGTTGGCATCCCCCAAACCTGTGACAAAGGGACATTTTGGGGACAACCACCTCATCCACCATCCCTACATCAGCAGAGATCCCCACATCTCAACCTGATCACCAGTCCCAGCACTGATGAGGTTTTTATCCAGGTGGGAGATGGGCAGAACCCAAAGGATGATGGAGAACTTCATAGACGTGGAACGGAGGCTCCATATCATCTCCCAGCAACATCAAATCCTCTGTGAGGCATTGGGGAGATTTCAAGGTATTATGGTCTATAATATTCCTACCATGTAGAAGTTGTTTTGTACTAAAGTTTGTTTCTTCTTCTTGTTTTTAATAGGAGTCGTATGTGCTGTTGGAAACAGTTCGCATTAACTCACGCTATCAATCATTTTTAGGCCTAAGAGCATCTGTTTTATTAGGACAAAATCCCACAGATCCCATATAACATCCTGCACAGATATCCATAAAAAAACATGGTGGGAACTGAAGCAAGCAGATGTGGAACATGACATCCAACCTTCTGTTCATCCCCAGATCTTTTATCATCTGAGCTGGAGAGGGAGGAGGGAACATCTGAGGAAGAGGGAAAAGGTGAGTTCTTAAATAAAGCTTTTTGCTTTCCTTTTGGTCATTTTTTTAGCCCAAATACTGCTTCAGAGCATCTGGAAAATGATGGTTTTGAGCTCATTTTGGGTTTTCTGAGGATATAAATTTCAGCAAGAGTTTTCAGAGCTGGAAAACACGGAGATATCGCCGATCCCAAAGCAGATTTGAGGTGCTGTTCCATCTTTAGGCTGATGCTCACCTATTTTATTTCTCCATCCCCAATAGCATTTGTCACCTTGGACCCCACCACTGCCACTGCAGGGCTCGTCCTGTCCCGGGACCGACGTGGGGTGAGATGGATGGATATAGGGCACAACGTGTCCCCTTGTCCCCAACGCTTCGATGTCTCCTGCTGTGTGTTGGGCTGTCAAGGCTTCACCTCAGGGCAGCACTTTTGGGATGTAGAAGTGATATCTGGTGGCACTTGGGCACTTGGGGTGGCACGCAGCTCTGTGCCCAGAAAGGGTTGGCTCACTTTCCACCCCGATTATGGGATTTGGGCTATGGGATGCTGTAGGAACGGCTACCGAGCTTTCACATCTCCCCCATCCACCCTTCCAGTGAGTGGGAATCCTAATAGGATTCGAGTGGTGTTGGATTATGGAGGGGGACGGGTGATTTTCTACCTTGCTGCCCAAAAAGATCCCATATATGCCTTCCAAAATGCTTCTTTCTATGGGGAGAGCATCTTCCCTTTCTTCTGGGTGGGGAGAGGATCACACCTCCGCCTCTGCCCCTGATAGAAGGAAAAGGGAGGGCTGAATCTTTGGGGTGAGAATCTCCATCAGCTTGTCTGCAACGCAATGGGGTCTTCCAAAGATCTTTAGGGGTTTGTGCTCGTTGTGCCATTGCTTTTATGGCATCCTAAGATGGTCCTGTATTGTATTTATGACGCTGTAAGAGGATGGAACAAAAACATTGTCACAAATTAACAAGAAAAAGACCAAAAAAACAACAAAACAAAGCATGGAATTTTCTTGTTGTGTTTAATGGGATCCAGGGTTGGGGGAAGGACCATTTCTCAATGTCCCCTACCAAGCCTTGGGGACTGGGGGTAGCATAGAGGGGACAGAGGGTGGGTGGATGTAGGGTCATAGCACAGAATGGGGCAGATTTGGGTCTCCACATCCCATTTTTGGGATGGAAATACCCCTTTTTTGGGCTCCTTTAGGTCTCCCTATCCCTTTATAGGGGGAAGGGGAGAGCAGAAACCCTTACTATGCCTCTTTTAGGGTCTCCCCATCCCTTTTATGTGCTCCTTTAGGTCTCCTATGGGACTCCCTATCCCTTTTTGGTCTCATTTAGGTCTCCCTATCCCTTATTTTGGGGGGGCAGGAGGGAGCAGAAACCTCTCCTCTGCCTCTTTTAGAGTCTCCCCATCCCCCACTTGTGCTGGGGGTAAAAAAAAGAGACAGAAATTCTACCCAAAACCAAAGCTTTTGTAGAATAACCGCAGCGAAAGTGAAGCCAGCCGGGGTTGGGGCTGCCCCCCCGCACCAAAAAGAATCTTCCTGGCAGCGGTGGGATTCGAACCCACGCCCCCGAAGAGACTGGAGCCTTAATCCAGCGCCTTAGACCGCTCGGCCACGCTACCCCGTTATAAACCCCCCCAAAATCTCGATGGAAGACGAAAAAGAAGTAATTAAAAGGAAATTAAAGGGGGGGGGGGGGGTTTGGAATTCAGCCGCTTCTCCCACCCGCAGCCAACCTCCCCCCCCCCCCCCCCCCCCCCCCCCCCATCATAGGGGGGAGTCCAACCTGGTCCCTATGGGAGGTGGGGATGGGGTCCGGGGGGGGCAAACCCCCCAAGGTGGGGGATGTAGACCAACCCCAACCCTCCCCCTTATATTGGGGGGAGTCCATCCCAGCCCCGATGGGACGTGGGGAGGGGGTCGGGGGGGGGGCAAAGCACGATGTGAGCCCCAATGGCCCCAGGGAGGGGGATACAGACCAACCCCAGCTCCTCCCTGTACAATGGGGGGAGTCCATCCGAGCCCCGATGGGGCGTGGGGAGGGGGTCGGGGGGGGGGAAAGCACGATAGCCTTAATGAAGGGGATACAGACCAACCCCAACTCCCCCCCTTACATTGGGGGGGATAAAACGTGGGGAGGTGGGCGGGGGGGGCAAAGCATGACGGAATCCCCAATGCCCCCCCTCCCCATTTGGGCTCTGTGGCTGTGGATCCAATGGGTGATGATATCAAAGGGTAATTCCAACCCCTCTCTTTGGCCTCGCTCCCATAGGGGGCGGGACGGTGGGCGGTGTAAGGAGGTGGAACCATTTTAAGATCCGAGCTTGTTCAGTTACCGTTTGGCAGAGTTTTAAGCTGCTTGATGAGGATTTGGTTAATGGGGTGGAATGAGGAACCCCTCTCCCGCTGTGGGGTTCAGAGGGTCAGCTCTGATATGCAGGGCTATTCTCATAGCACCACGATGGGGCACGAAGGGCTGCCATCTCTGCTCCCCCATTGAGGAAGGATGGTGAGGCTTTTCTTAAGTTATTGTTATAATTACAGATTATTTTTTTTAAAGTATCCTCTATTTAATTTTCTTGGTTTTGTGTATTTTTTGGCTATTAATTTCTTTTCTTCCTTTTTAGCCTTGTTCTGCTGAGAAGGCAATGCATGGTGAGTAGGGTCAGCTTGTTATCCTATGGAGCCCATGTTGCTTTGGTGCCAGGATGAAGACTCAGCCATGGAGCCAAACCCCCCATAACGGATAACAATCAATGATTGACAACCACCAGCAGGTATCGTTTATTATATTACAATAGAGAATGGTGTTAGCACCCAAAGCAGTTCTCTACCTCAGTGCATTCTTATGTATCCAAAAGTGTTAGATATTGCTTACATGTCCACAAACCCTGATACATGGCCAAATTATTTCCGAATGTGACCGTATCTTATCCAGGCTCTCTGGCTTCATCCTGTTACCATTTCTTACTATGGTTATTCTCTTGCAATTGGATTTGAGTTGGAGGTCGCACATCCTCAGCTCGGTGCCCCCTTGGTCAGCTTTGGCTCACAGAACTGCAGGGTTCTCACTCAATACAGACACTGGCTCCTCTTGGTCCTGCTGTGGGTTTCCTTGCTGGCTTGGACTTATCGTGGGTTTGGTATCCTGTGCAATCTGTGGTCCATGAAGCTCATCTCCTATGGTTACTGTGTGGCACGGCTCATCTTCCAGTCCTCTTCTGGATGGTTTTTCTGGAGAATAAAGAGAAAAGCAACGGATGCTGAGGTGGGACAGCCTGTCATCTTATGGGAAACCCCACATTGCTTTGGGTTGGGAAAGACTCACGAAATGCTTCAGTTTGTTCCACTGGAAAAGAGAAAGAAAAGAAACACGTGATGAGAGAGAGGAATGTCTCATCCCACAGCTGAAACAGATAGGACCTCTTCCTTTTAATTTGGGTAGGGGCACTCACCCAGTTTTGCAACTTGTTCCTCTGCAACAGAAGTAAAAAGAAATGTATGATGAAAAGAGTCAGATGATCACCCCATGGCTGATAGCATGCCTCAGATCACTTTGATTTTGGGAAGGGAAACTCACCCAACATTTCATCCCTTCTCTCTGCAAAGAAAAGCAGAAAGAACACAGGATGAGAGGACAGCTCAACCCACAGCTCACACAGGAAGACTCCAGCATTTTTTATTTGAGAGGGGACACTCACCCATTTCAGAACTGTGGACCTCTGGAAAAGTAAGAGAAATGCAACATAGGATGTTAGCAGCATCTCATCCCACAGCTCACACAGGCTGATGCCCCTTTATTTCTGCTTTGAGAGGGAGCACTCACCCAGTTCTGCAGTGTGTTTCTCTGCAAAAGAAACAAAAGATAAACAAGTAATCAGAAGGGTCAATAAATCATCCCATGGCTGATATCATGGGAAGACCCCACATTCCTTCTGTACAGGGAGGGAGACTCACTCAGAACTGCAACAATTGAATCTATAAAGCAAAAGCAGAAACAGTTTGTGATGGGAGGAGCATTTCATTCCACAGCTCCCATAGGAAGATCCCAGTGTTTTTGGAGGGGACTCACCCATCTCTTCACAGTGGTTCTCTGGCAAAGAAAGAGAAAAGCAGTGTATGGTCAGAGGGTGTTTTCATCCCATACACAGTCACAGAATCACAGAATTACCCGGGTTGGAAGGGACCTCAAGGATCATGTAGTTCCAACCCCCCTGCCTAGCAGGGCCACCAAACATATGCCTTTACTAGATCAGGTTGCCCAGGGCCCCGTCCAACCTGGTCTTGAACACCTCCAAGGACGGGGCATCCACAACCTCACTGGGCAGCACTGTGCCAGCCTGTTCCACCGGACCTAACCACTCTTCTAGTAAAGAACTTTCCCCTAACATCCAACTAAATCTTCCTCTTTTAACTTAAAACCAATTTCCTATCCCTGCTATTATAGCCCTTTCGCAGAAGTTTACTCCCGCTCCTGGGAGTAAGTTCCCTTCAAGGTTATTGAAAGGCTTGCCAATGAGGTCACCCCCGCAACTCCTTACTCTTCTCCAGGCTGAACAAACCCAATCCCTCAGCCTGTCCTCACTAATGGGGAGGTGCTCCAGCCCCTGATCATCTTCCGTGGCTCTCCTCTGGACCCTTTCCAAAATCTCCCATATCTTTTTGTACGAGGGCTCCGCACACCTCGACACAAGTACCCAGATGGGGGCCTCACAAGAGCAAGAGTAGAGAGGGAACAGTCACCTCCCCTATGCCCTGCTGACCACCCCTCCTCCTGATGGGGAGCCCCACGGATCCCATTTTGCCTTTCTGGCGTGCCAAGAGCGCAACACTGCTGGCTTCACTGTTTAAGTTTTCTCATCTATCAGGACCCCCAGGTCCTTCTCCAGCCGAGCTGCCCTCTCAAGGGACCAACTCCCTCCCGCCTGTCGGGGTTCTTCCGGCCCAAGTGCAAAACCTTGCACTTTGCCGTGTTGAACCTCATTAGGTTCACCCGGGCCCAGCTTTCAAGCCTGTCAAGGTCCCTCTGAATGGCAGTCCTTTGGGAAGACACCAGATTCCCTCAGTTCAGTGACTGCAACTTACCCAGCTTTGATCTCTGTATCTCTGGAAAAAAAAAAAAAAGGAGAAAGCGCAACATGATGAGGTGGGACATCCTGTCATCCCATGGGAAACGCCATATTCTTTGGGTTTGAGGAAGAAGACTCACCCAGTGCTTCAGTTCGTTCCACTAGACAGAAAAAGAAAAGCAGTGCATGGTGAGAGGAGCATCTCATCCAACAGTTCACACAGTAAGAACCCCCTTTTTTTAAAAATCAAATGTGGGATGGTGGACTCACCAATTTTAACGGCTCGTATCTCTGCTAAACGGAGGCATAAGCAATGGATGATGCAAAGGGTCAGATTATCATTGCATGGGTGCTCCCATGGGAAGACCCCAAATCTCTTTGGTTTAGAGAGGGAGACTCACCCAACACTGTGTCCGTTTTCTCTGGAAAGAAAAAGCAGAAGCAGTGCACAATGAGAGCAACATCTCATCCCAAAGCTAACACAGGGAGACGCCAGCATTTTGAATTTGGGAGGGAGGACTCACCGAGTTCTGCAACTAGGTTCTCTGCAAAAGAAACCAATAAATGCATGATGAGAAGGGTCAGATGCTCATCCCATGGCTGATCCCGTGGGAAGACCCCAGATTCCTTCAGTGCAGGGAGTGTGACTTACTCAGCTGAAAAGCACGTAATTCTGGAAAGGAAAAGCAGAAACAGTGTGTAATGAGAGCAGCATCTCATCACACAGCTCACACAGGCAGTCTCCAGTGTTTTTAGTTTGGGAGGGGAGACTCACGCATAATTCTATAGTGGATCTCTGGAAATGGAAGAGAAACACAGTGCATGGTAAGAGGGGAATTATAATCCCATATGCAGTCCCTTTAGGAAGACCCCAAATTCCCTGTTTAGTAACTGCAACTTACTCAGCTGAGAATTCCAAATGTCTGCAAAAAAGAAAGAAGAATCTCTGTGTGATGAGGTTTGGTATCTTGTCATCCTATGGGAATCTTCATGGTCCATTGTTTTGGGAAAGAAGACTCACCGAATTTTTCAGTTATTTCCACTGGAAAAGAGAGAAAAGCAATGCACGATGAGAGGAATGTCTCATCCCACGGCTCACACAGGCAGAGCCCCTTTTTCTTTCCTCATATGGGAGGGAGTTCTCACCCAGTTTTCCGGCCAGTGTATCTGTGAAAGAAACAAATGAGAAAAGCACAGTGAGAAGGGTCAGACGGTCATCCCATGGCTGATCCCACAGGAGATTCCTAAATGTCTTTGGTTTGGGGTGGGTGACTCACCCAACTTTGCATCACTTCTCTCTGTAAAGGAAAAACAGAAATAATGTGTGATGAGCAGAACAGCTCATCCCACAGCTCACAATGGTAGAACATTGTAAATATAGGACTGTAAAGGGAGACTTACTCAAAATCGAAGGTAGTTTCACTGGAAAAGAAAGAGCAGAGCAGTCCATGGTCAGGGGTGCAGCTGCTCATCCCACAGTTGATGCCATAGGGAGACCCCAGATTCCCTCAGTATGGGGAAGGAGACTTACCCAGCAGTTCATCTGTTCTTTCTGCAAAATGGGAGCAAAAGAAATACATGGTCAGAAGAAGCATCTTCTGATCTCATGAATGCGGTCATGCCCAGTCCCCAAATCTTTTTCTTCTGGGAATGGGCCAATGAGAACTCAAAATTCCAAGAAGGAATTAAACCAATAGGAAGGAACAGATTGGACAAGAGTTCTACATGTGGATCAATCAGGATCAACACATCCCATTAACCCAGCCTATGGTCACTTGGGTCCCAAGAAGGAATTAAACCAATAGGAAGTTAAAAAAACAAAGCACAAATGCTGCAGATGTTCAAAGAGAACAGCTTCTCATAGGAAGAGCCAAAGTTCTTTGGTGTGTCAAATAAAACTCACCCATTCTTTTAGCTTGTTCCGCTGGAAAAGTAAGAGAGAAGCAGTGCTTGGTCAGATGGGGCAGCTGCTCATCCCACAGTTGATGCCATAGGGGGACCCTGAATTCCCTCAATTTGGGGATGGAGACTCACCCAATGATGCGTCTTTTCTCTCTGCAAAACAAATACAAAGGAAATGCATGATCAGAATATACAGCTTCTCATCCCATGGCTGCTCCTATACACAGACTCCAAATCTTATTATTCTGCTGAGTGGCAAAATGACCACTTGGGTCCCAAGAAGGAATTAAAGCATTAGTATGGAAAAAACAAGCACAAAGGCTGCAGATGGTCAGAGAGAAGTGCTTCCCATAGGAAGACACAAAGATCTTTGGTTTGCCCAATAAAACTCACCCAGTTTCTCAGCTTGTTCCGCTGGAAAAGAAAGATCAGAGCAGTGCGTGGTCAGAGGGGACAGATGATCACCCTATGGTTAATGTCATGGGGAGACCCTGAATTCTTTCTGATTAGGAAAGACACTTACCCAATGCTGCATTTTTTCCCTCTGCAAAATAGAAACGTAAGAAATGCACAGTCAGAGGGATGAGATCCTCATCTCATGGCTACTCCTATGCCCAGACCCCAAATCTTTTTGTTCTGGGAAATGGCTAATAACCATTTTGGTCCCAAGAAGAAATTAAGCTAATAGAAATGAACGGATAGGGCAGGAGTTGTGTATGAGAATTGATCAGGACCGACACATCCCATTACACAATGCATCCCACAACACCAACACAAGCCAAGGACACAAAGATCCCATGTTCCCAGCACATGGCATAAACCCAGCACTCTGCTGTCTTCTATCAGTTCCATTAAAGGGACTTTGGTGGTGGAAGGGGCTGGAAGGACTCACTCAGCACTCTGTTCTGTGCCACTGGAAAACAAAGAAGAGGAAGATGTGGTTAGCGGGGCACCTTGGTATGTGTGAATGACTTCAGAAGGTCTGGGCCTTTCCACCTGCCACACGGTCGACCCACGTTCCCATCTTAACACTCCTCTCCTTTTTCCCCTTCCTTCATTTACAAAAACTAAAGCTGAATGTTATTTAATGAACACTGGGAATCCCGGGAAAAATCTCCCTTCCTCCTTCTGTGTAGCTCCATGGAGTAGAGCTCAGCACCACCCCGACCATCCCTGTCCCTACACAACACCTCCCTGTACTCTGTCCCCTCTGCTCTCAGCTCACCTTGCTTTCTATGGAGAAAAAAAATGATGAGAACAGATGACCCAACCAGAAGTATGATGACCACAGCCAGAGCCACCTTCCAGGGATGGACGATTTGGGAAAAGGGATCTGGAACAAACATCAGGAATTAGGTTCCTTTTTCATTCCCATCTGTGGAAAAGAAAGATTCATCCTTGGGAGATGACAGAACTCAAAGGGGCAGCAACCAGGGAGCAGTGACACACAATGGCAGTGTCCCCAGCTTGGCACAGGTAGAAGAACAGCTCAGCATTGTGTGCACAATTCCATTGAGACAAGAAGAAACCCATCCCACAAGCCCAACCCAGCCACCTCATCCATGCAGATCCATCCCCAAATCACATCATGCACCCGCTGCAGCTCCAGAATCTCATGTGGCAATTCAGACCACACCTCTTCCAAAGGCTGCTGTCCTTCAGATCTCCATCCATGGACACTCCAGCCACTGACCTGACACCTCCAGCTCCACTACAGCTTCTGCATAGCCATCAAAATCTTGCACAGCACAGATGTAGGACCCACTATCGGCGAAGCTCACTGCAGTGATGCGCAGATCCAGGTTTCCATCAGAGAGGCCATTCCTGAGCAGTTCTGTCCTCCCTTTATATTCCTCCATCTGCTCCAGGTCCAATCCATTTTGGTAGTGGTGCACAAGCCCAGCAGACCCGTGCTGGAACCATCTGATGTCTGAGTGCCAAGCATCCTTGCAAGGGGACAACTGACAGCGCAGCACGACATCCTGTCCCACGTTGGCAGTGACATGAAGGTTTGGTGCCACCACTGTGAGCTGTGCTATGCAATGAGAAGGGCACAGAGAGATGGCGAGATGGTGGCTGTGTGAATGTAGGAGCATAGAGCGGCACAGGGTGAGTGGGTGTGTGCTCCATCCCATGTCAAAGCACTGGAGAGGGAGCAGGAGGGAGTAGGGAAGGATTCCTGGGGGTGGGAGCCCACTCACAACGTGTGGTGAAAGAAAAGAGGCATAAATTCTACCCAAAATCACATGAAAGAGCCAAAGTTAAAGTGAAAGCAAAGCAGGGCTGGGTGCTGGGCTTGGGTCCTCCTTTGCCCCACGGCCGCTCCCTGGACCCACATCAAAACCAGTGCCAGGAACAGCAGCCCCACAGGACCCCTACCTGATCCCAGATGGAGAAGGTGCAGAGCCACGAGATGAGCCAGGAGGGTCCTCCAGGGATGGGAGAAACTGGGGTATTTGCAGCCCGATGTGAAGCCCATCTGTGCTGGAGGAGAGGAGGGGGGAAGGAGTTGGGGAAAGGAGAGAGAGGAAGGAGACTAAGAAGGAGATGGTGAAGGAGATGGAGTAGATGGATAAAAAATTGTTAAACAATGAGAAAAGAAGATGAGAAAATTAGAGGGTGAATGAAATGGAGAAGGAGTTGGTTAAGGAAATGATGGAGAAGAAGGGGAAGAAGATTTGGAAAGAAGATGGGGAAAAAGTTGGAGAAGGATATGCAGGAAGAAGCTGTAGGAGAAGAGAAAGGCTCAGAGGGTTACAGCCAGCAGTGGAGGAGGGGATGGGGTCACTCAAACACGAGTTCCATGAGCACAGCCAGCACCGCCTTGGGCAGTGCCGGTGCTCCTCACAGGCTGAGGGGAAGAGCAGGTGACCCCAGAAGGATTTCCCCTACAAGGAGCCCCACGGAGACAGAAACCCCTCACCTGAGCTGCTGGAACTGCACGGCTACACCCAGCTTCTACCTTTGCCCAGCATCTTCCTTTGACCAGCTTCTACCTTGCCCAGCTCCAGGGTGTGGTAATTCCCTTTGATGAACTTTACCCCTTTGGCAATGGGGCAGACAGTTGGGGACCTCTGAACACTGACATCCCACTGCAGTTTCATGTAAAGCCCTGGGGCTCTGCAACCAACCGCTGCATGGAGCCAGGAGAAGCATTGCCATAGCACAGCCATGGCGTGTGCTCAATGAGTTTGCTCTGAGCCATATCCAAGTTGTGATGGTTTCTTTGGTCAATGAGAATTCGTAATTAACCAACCATTAATGCATGAAGTATTGAATCTTTACTCCTGTCGCAACCCCAGAGCCACTCTTCCCGTGGTGAAGGGTTTGTGGGGACCAGGAAGGGTTTGTGGGGAAGGTGGGCAATGGCTCAGTGCACTCAGTGCATGCAATCTGTACTGCTTTAATGAAGGAGAGGTGTAATGGCGGGGAGTGAAAGGAGGAGGGCCGTCCCCTGGGATGTGTGCTGGAAGCATTTTAGGCTCCAGGCTCATCCTGCAGCTCCCACCCAAGCAACAAGCAGCTGGATGCGCTCTTCATTAATGGTTACCATCAGAACTACTGGGATGAGAAGCACGTGGCTGAGCTGCCAGGAGCAACCATTGGGCAGCTGTTGTTTCTTTGGGCGTTCAGTGTGAGTGATGGGGGTCCTTGTGTAGGAGAGACCCCCCACCATAGCCTTCTATGGTGCTCACAGGATCAGCTCTGAAGTGTGGGGCTGTTCTCATAGCACCAAGAAGGGACACGAAGGGCTGCCATCACTGCATCCCCCCTTGAGGAAGGATGGTGTGTTGTTTTTTTAAGTTATTCTTTTAATTATAGATTGTTTTTCAGTATCCTTTATTTAATTTTCTTGGTGTTGTGTATTTTTTGGCTATTAATTTCTTCCTTTTTAGCTTCCTGGAGGGAGCCTTGTTCTGCTTGGATGGCAATGCATGGTATGATGGGTTGGCTTGTTATCCCATGGAGCCCACGTTGCTTTGGTGCCAGGATGAATAATCACCCTGTTTCATGGAACCAAACCCCCAGTAACTGATAACAATGATCGATAACCACCAGCAGGTATCCTTTATTATATTACAAAAGAGAACAGTTTTAGCACCCAAAGCAGTTCTCTGCCTCAGCTTCTGTGTGCATACTTATATTAACAAAAGCATTACATATTCACTGGATTCCACAAACCCTGATACATGGTCTTATTATTTCCCTATGTGTCCATATCTTATCCAGGCTCTCTGCCTTCCTCCTGTATTCTTCCTTTCTTTGGTTATTTTCTTCCAATTGGATTTGAATTGGAGGTCGCACATCCTCAGCTCGGTGCTCCTTGGGGCAGCTTTGGCTCACAGAACTGCAGGGTTCTCCCTCAATACAGGCACTGGCTCCTCTTGCTCCTGCTGTGAGTTTCCTTGCTGGCTTGGACTTGTCGTAGGTTTGGTATCCTGTGAAATCTGTGGTCTATGAAGCTCATCTCCTGTAGTTACTGCGAGGCAAAGTTCATCTCTCAGTCCTCTTCTGGACGGTTCTTCTGGAGAATAAAGAGAAAAGCAACGGATGCAGAGGTGGGACAGCCTGTCATCCCTTGGAAAACCCCACATTGCTTTGGGCTGGGGAAGACTCACCCGATTCTTCAGTTTCTACCAATGGAAAAGAAGTAGAAAATTAACAAGAGATGAGATGGTACAGCTTGTCATCCTGTAGGAAACTGCATATTCCTTTGGTTCAGAGGAGCAGACTTACCTGATTCTTCAGTTCATTCTAGTGGATAGTGATGAGAAAAGCAGTCCATGATGGGGGAAACATCTCATCCCCAGCTCAGAATACCCCCGTGTTTTTTTGCAGGGGCTGGGAGGAAGGAAGACTCACCTTGTTCTACAATGTGTTTCTCTAAAGGAGCAAATAAGCAATGCATGATGAGAAGGCTCTGGTTATCATCCCACAGTTGATGCCATGAAAAGACCCCAGATCTGTTTGGTTCAGGAAGGGAGACTAACACATCTTGCCTTTTGTCATCGCTGCAAAGGAGAAGCAGAAATGCACAACGAGAGGAACATCTCCAACAGGCATACGGCAGCGTCTTTAATTTGCTCAGGGAGACTCACCCATTTCTTCATAATGTTTTACTGGAAAAGAAAGAGAATAGTAACATGTGTGATGGAGGAACATCTCATCCTACAGCCCACAAAGGAAGACCCCAATGTTTTTTGTATGGGAGAGGAGACTTACTCATCTCTTCACAGACATTATCTAAAAAAGAAAGAGAAAAGCAGTGCATAGTCAGAGGGGATTTGTCATCCCAAATATAACCTGCTGTGAAGACCCCAAATTCCCTCAGAATAACAACTGCAACTTACTCAGTGATGAATTCCATTTCCCTGCCAAAAATAAAGAAAAAGAAACACGTGATGAGGAATGACATCCCACAACTCCCACATGCAGACCCCTTTGTTTTTTAATATGGGAGGGAGAACTCACACAAATTTTCAGCTTGTTTCTCTGCAAAAGAAACAAATAAGAAACATGGGATCAGAAGGGTCAGATGACCATCCCATGGCTGATCCTGTGGGAGTACACCAAATTTCTGTAGTCTAAGAAGAAAGACTCACCCAACTTTGCATTCCTTTGCTCTGCAAAGGAAAAGCAGAAGGAATGCATGATGAGAGGAACTGCTCATCCCACAGCTCCCAGAGGAAGAGCATTTTAAAAAGAACTAAAAGATTGGAAGGGAGACTCACCCAGTGCCTCAGCTTGTTTCCCTGGAAAGGAAAGAGTAGGGCAGTGCATGGTCAGAGGTGGCAACTGCTCATAACAAGGCTGATGGCATGGGGAGACTCTGAATTCCCACACTTTGTGGAAGGAGACTTACCCAGCGTTGCATTTCTTCTCTCTGCAAAATGGAACACAAAGAAATGCATGGTCAGAGGCAAGAGCTTTTTAAAAAGAATTAAAAGATTGGAAGGGAGACTCACCCAGTGCCTCAGCTTCCTGGAAAGGAAAGAGTAGGCAGTGCCATGGTCAGAGGTGGCAACTGCTCATAACACGGCTGATGGCATGGGAGGACTCTGAATTCCCACACTTTGTGGAAGGAGACTTACCCAGCTGTGCATTTCTTCTCTCTGCAAAATGGAAGCAAAAGAAATGCATGGTCAGAGGCAAGAGCTTTTTAAAAAGAATTAAAAGATTGGAAGGGAGACTCACCCAGTGCCTCAGCTTGTTCCCTGGAAAGGAAAGAGAAGGGCATTTCATGGTCAGAGTGGCAACTGCTCATAACAAGGCTGATGGCATGGGGAGACTCTGAATTCCCACACTTTGTGGAAGGAGACTTACCCAGCTGTGCATTTCTTCTCTCTGCAAAATGGAAGCAAAAGAAATGCATGGTCAGAGGAAACAGCTTCTGATTCCATGGCTGATGCCATATGCACAACCCAGATGTTTTTGTTCTGGGAATTGGCCACTGAGAACTCACATTCCCAGAAGGAATTAAACCAATAGGAAGGAACAGATTGGGCAGGAGTTCTACATGTGGATCAATCCAGATCAACAAAACCCATTACCCCAGTGCATCCCAGAGCACCACCACATCCCATGACCCCAACACATCCCATGGCCCCAAAATCCCATGGCATAAACCCAGCACTCTGCAGTCTTCTATCAGTTCTGTTAAAGGGACTTTGGTGGTGAAAGGGGCTGGAAGGACTCACTCAGCTTTCTGCTCTGTGCCACTGGAAAACAAAGAAGAGGAAGTGTTGGTCAGTGGGGTAGCTTTGTTGGGAGCACTCCAGAGGGTCTGGGCCTTTGATCCTGCCCCACGGTCCAGCCATTATGCATTATTATCCGTTATTGTCTTCCCACCAACACCCCTTTCCTTTTTCTCCTTCCTACATTCCCAAAAGAAAGGCAAACATTATTTAATGAGCAATACGGGAATCTCAGGGAAAACCCCCCTTCCTCCTTCTGTGTAGCTCCATGGAGCAGAGCTCAGCACCACCCTGACCACCAATGTCCCTGCACAAGACCTCCCTCAGCTCACCTTTCTTTCCATGGAGAAAAGCAATGATGACAAATGACCCAACCAGAAGTGTGACAACCACAGCCAGAGCCACCTTCCAGGGATGGGTGACCTGGGAAAAGGGATCTGGGAAAAACACCAGTAATTAGGTTCCTTTTACAGTTCCCGTAAGTGGAAAAGCAAGACAGCCTTGGGCGATCAGGGAACCCAAGGGGGCAGCAACCAGGGAGCAGTGACACACAATGGCAGCAACACCAGCTTGGCACAGGTGGAGGAGAAGCTCAGCATCGTGTGCCCACTGCCACTGAGACACGAAGAAACCCATCCCAGAAACCCAAACCAATGACCTCATCCATGCAGATCCATCCCCAAATCGCACCGTGCACCCACAGCAACTCCAGAATCTCATGGGGCAGTTCAACCCAGACCTCTTCCAAAGGCTGCTGTCCTTCAGCTCTCCATCCATAGACACCCCAGCTACTGACCTGACACCTGCAGGTTCATCACAGCTTCTGCATAGTCATCACCATCATGCACAACACAGCTATATGTGCCACTATCCGCGGAGGTGACTGCAGTGATTCGCAGATCCAGGTTTCCATCAGACAGGCCATCCCTGAGCAGTTCTGTCCTCCCTTTATATTCCTGCATCTGCTCCAGGTCCTCTCCATTTTGGTAGTGGTGCAAGAGCTCAGCAGATCCGTGCTGGATCCATCTGATGTCTGAACTCCAAGCATCCTTGCAAGGGGACAAATGACAGCGCAGCACGACATCCTGTCCCACAGTGGCAGTGACATGAGGGTTTGGTGCTACCACTGTGAGCTGGGCTGGGCAATGAGAAGGGCACAGAGAGATGGTGAGATGGTTGCTGTGTGAATGTGGGGGCATGGAGCAGCACAGGGTGAGTTGGTGTGTGCTCCATCCCATGTCAAAGCACTTGAGAGGGAGCAGGAGGGAGTGGGGAAGGATTCCTGGGGCTGGGAGCCCACTCACAATGTGTGATGGAAGAGAAGAGGCAGAATTTCTACACAAAATCACACATTACATGAAAGAAGTGAAGTGAAAGTGAAAGCAAAGCAAAGCTGGGTGCTGGGATTGGGTATTCCTTGCCCCACGGCTGCTCCCTGGACCCACAGCAACACCTGTGCCAGGAACAGCAGCCCCACTGGATCCCTACCTGATCCCAGATGGAGGAGGTGCAGAGCCACTAGATGAGCCAGGAGGGTCCTCCAGGGATGGGAGAAACTGAGGTGGTTGCAGCCCGATGTGAAGCCCATCTGTGCTGGAGGAGAGGAGGGGGGAAAGAGTTGGGGAAAGGAGAGAGAGGAAGGAGACTGAGAAGGAGATGGTGGAGGAGATGGAGTAGAAGATCGATAAAAAATGGATAGACAATGAGAAAAGGAGATGGGGAAATGAGGTGGTGAATGAAATGGAGAAGGAGTTGGCAATGGAGAAGGGGAAGAAGATTTGGAAAGAAGATGGGGAAAAAGTTTGGGAAGGATATACAGGAAGAAGCTGTAGGAGAAGAGGAAGGCTCAGAGGGTTGCAGCCAGCAGTGGAGGAGGGGATGGGGTCACTCCAACACGAGTTCCATGAGCACAGCCACCACCGCCTTGGGCAGTGCCGGTGTTCCTCACAGGCTGAGGGGAAGAGCAGGTGACCCCAGAAGGATTTCCCCTCCAAGGAACCCCACAGAGACAGAAACCCCTCACCTGAGCTGCAGGAACTGCACGGCTACGCCCAGCTTCTACCTTTGTTCAGCTCCAGGGTGCGGTAATTCCCTCTGATGAACTTTACCCCTTTTGGCAACAGTGCAAATGGTTGGGGACCTCTGAACATCCCATTGCAGCTTCATGCACAGCCCTGGGGCTCTGCGGCCACCATCAGCATGGAGCCAGAAGCATTGCCATGGCACAGCCATGGGGTGTGCTCTATGAGCTTGTTCTGAGCCATACCCAAGTTGTGATGGTTTCTTTGGTCAATGAGAATTCGTAATTAACCAACCATTAATGCAGGAAGAATCTTTGCCCCCATGGAAGCCCCAGAACCACTCTTCCCATGGTGAAGGGTTTGTGGGGACCAGGAAGGGTTTGTGGGGAAGGTGGGCAATGGCTCAGTGCACTCAGTGCATGCAATCTGTACTGCTTTAATGAAGGAGAGCTGTAATGGCAGGGAGTGAAAGGAGGAGGGCCGTCCCCTGGGATGTGTGCTGGAAGCATTTAGGCTCCAGGCTCATCCTGCAGCTCCAACCCAAGCAACAAGCAGCTGGATGCGCTCTTGATTAATGGTTACCATCAGAACTACTGGGATGAGGAGCACGTGGCTGAACTGCCAGGAGCAACCATTGGGGCAGCTGTTGTTTCTTTGGGCGTTCAGTGTGAGTGATGGGGGTCCTTGTGTAGGAGAGACCCCCCACCATAGCCTTCTATGGTGTTCACAGGATCAGCTCTGAAGTGTGGGGCTGTTCTCATAGCACCAAGAAGGGACACGAAGGACTGCCATCGCTGCTCCCTCCTTGAGGAAGGATGGTGTGGGTTTTTGAAGTTATTCTTATAATTATAGATTTTTTTTTCCAGTATCCTTTATTTAATTTTCTTGGTTTTGTGTATTTTTTTGTTTATTAATTTCTTTTCTTCTTTTTTTGCTCCCTGGAGGGAGCCTTGTTTTACTGGGAATGCCACTCAGTGTGATAAAGGTCAGCTTGTTCTCCAATAGAGCCCACGGTCCTATCACTCAAGGATGAAGGCTCAGCATGTTCCATGGAACCAAACCCCCAATAAATGATAACAATCAATGATCCATTACAATAAGCAGGTATTCTTTATTATATGGTAGGAGCCAACAGGGTTAACAACCAAAGCGATTTTCTACCTTAGGTTCTGCATGCAGTCTTCTGTTTCCAAGTGTTATGTACACATTGGATTTCCACAAATCCTGATACATGGTCATGTTATTTCCCTACGTATCCATATCTTATCCAGGCTCTCTGCCTTCCTCCTGTATTCTTCCTTTCTTTGGTTTCTTACTTTCAATTGGATTTGAGTTGGAGGTCCCACATCCTCATCTCGGTGCTCCCTTGGGCAGCTTTGTCTCACAGAACTGCAGGGTTCTCCCTCAATACAAACACTGGCTCCTTTTGGTCCTGCTGTGCGTTTGCTTGGACTTATTGTGGCTTTGTTATCCTGTGCAAACTGTGGTCTATGAAAGTGAACTGCTGTCCATGCTGCATGGCACGTCTCATCTCTCAGTCGTCTTCTGGATGGTTCTTCTGGAACAGAAAAGCAACAGATGCTGAGGTGGGACAGCCTGTCATCCCATGGGAAACCCCACATTGCTTTGGGTTGGGGAAGACTCACCAGATGCTTCAGTTCGTTCCGCTGGAAAATAGAAAGAAAAGGAACACGTGATGAGTGGAAAGTCTCATCTGACAGCTCACATAGATAGGACCCCTTCTTTTTAATTTGGGTAGGAGCACTCACCCTGTTCTGCAACTTGGTTCTCTGCAAAAGAAACCAATAAACACATGATGAGAAGGGTCAGATGCTCATCCCATGGCTGATTCCATGGTAAGACCCCAAATTCCTTCATTGCAGGGAGAGTGACTTACTCAGCATGGGAGCACGTAAATCTGCAAAGGAAAAACAGAAACAGTGCGTGATGAGAGCAACATCTCATCCCAGAGATCACACAGGCAGTCTCCAGTGTTTTCAGTTTGGGAGGGTAGACTCACTTGTAGGTCTATTCTGCATCTCTGGAAATGGAAGAGAAACTCAGTGCATGGTCAGAGGAGAATTTTCATCCCATTTGCAGTCTCTTGGGAAGACCCCAAATTCCCTGTTTAGTAACTGTAACTTACTTGGATCAAAATTCCATTTATCTGCAAAAAAGAAAGAAGAATCTCTGTGTGATGAGGTTGGATACCTTCTCATCCCATGGGAAACTCCATGGTCCATTATTTTGGGAAAGAAGACTCACCGAATTTATTAGTTATTTCCACTGGAAAAGAAAGAGAAAAGCAATGCACGATGAGAGGAATGTCTCTTCCCAAGGCTCACACAGGCAGAGCCCCTTTTTCTTTCCTCATATGGGAGGGAGTTCTCACCCAGTTTTGCAGCCAGTGTATCTGTGAAAGGAATAAATGAGAAAAGCACAGTGAGAAGGGACAGACGGTCATCAAATGGCTGATCCCATGGGAGGTTCCTCAATCTCTTTGGTTTGGGGAGGGTGACTCACCCAACTTTGCATCACTACTCTCTGCAAAGGAAAAACAGAAATAATGTGTGATGAGAGGAACGTCCCATCTCACAGCTCACATTGGTAGAACAATGTAAAAATATGATTGTAAAGGGAGACTCACTCGACATCCTAGATAGCTCCACTGGAAAAGAAAGAGCAGAGCAGCATGTGGTCAGTGGGGGCAGCTGCTCATCCCACAGCCGATGCTATGGGGGGATCCAAAATTCACACAGCATATGGATGGAGACTCACCCAGCATTGCATCTTTTTTCTCTGCAAAATAGAAAGAAAGGAAATGCATGGTAACAGGGAGTAGGTTGTCATCCAATGGCTGCTGCCGTGCCCAGAACCCAATCTTTTTTGATCTGGGAAGTGGCCAAAGACCACTTTGGTCCCCAGAAGGAATTAAACCAATAGGAAGGAAAAAACAAAGCACAGTGTCTGCAGATGGTCAGAGAGAACAGCTTCCCATAGGAAGACACAATGTTCTTTGGTTTGTCAAATAAAACTCACCCAGTTTCTCAGCTTGTTCCACTGGAAAAGAAAGAGAAAAGCAGTACTTGGTCAGAGGGGGCAGCGGCACATCTCACTGTTGATGCCATGGGGAGATGCTGAATTCCCTTGCTTTGGGGAAGGAGACTTACCCAGCATTGCATCTTTTCTCTCTGCAAAATGGAAGCAAAAGAAATGCATGGTCAGAGGAAACAGCTTCTGATCCCATACCTGCTCCAATAACCAGACTCCAAATCTCATTATTCTGCTGAATGGCCAAATGACCACTTGTGTCCCAAGGAGGAATTAAACCAATAGGAAGGAAAAAAGAAGCACAATGTCTGCAGATGGTCAGAGAGAACAGCAGCCATAGAAAGACCCAAAGTTCTTTGGTTTGCCAAATAAAACTCACCCAGTTTCTCAGTTTGTTCTGCTTGAAAAGAACCTCACGTTCACCCCATGGTTAATGTCATGGGGAGACCCTGAATTGCTTCTGATTAGGAAAGACACTTACCCAGTGCTGCATCTTTTTCCTCTGCAAAATAGAAACAAAAGAAATGCATGGTCAGAGGGATGAAATTCTCATTCCAAGGCTACTCCTATGCCCAGACCCCAATTTTTTTTTTTGTCTTGTGAAGTGGCTAATAACCACTATGGTCCCAAGAAGAAATTAAACTGATAGGAAGAAATGGACAGGGCAAGAATTTTGTATGTGAACCAGTCAGGATCAACGTATCCCATTACACCACGACACCAACATATCCCAAGGCCCCAAAGATCCCATGGCTCCAGCACATGACATAAACCCAGCATTATGCAGTCTTCTATCAGTTCCATTAAAGGGACTCTGGTGGTGGAAGGGGCTGGAAGGACTCACTTAGCTCTTTGCTCTGTACCACTGGAAAACAAAGCAGAGGAAGAGGTGGTCAGCAGGGCAGCTTGGATTCGGGGGAATTCACCAGAGGATCTGGACCTTTCCACCTGCCCATGGTCCAGCCACGTTCCTATCCTCCCACTCTTCTCCTTTACCCCTTCCTCATTCCCAAAAGAAAGGCAAACATTATTTAATGAGCAATATGGGAATCTCAGGAAAAGTCCCCCTTCCTCCTCCTGTGTAGCTCCATGGAGCAGAGCTCAGCACCACCCCGACCATCCCTGTCCCTGCACAACACCTCCCTGCGCTCCGTCCCCTCTGCTCTCAGCTCACCTTGCTTTCTCAGGAGAAAAGCAATGATGAGAAATGAGCCAACCAGAAGTGTGACGACCAGACCCAGAGCCACCTTCCAGGGATGGACGATTTGGGAAAAGGGATCTGGAGAAAACAACGGGAAAAGGGTCCGGTGTACATTCCCGTACGTGGAAACACAAGACTCAGACTTTTCAAGTTCACAGAACACAAAGGGGCAGCAATCAGGGAGCACAGCCACTGATACACAAAGAACCCCTTCCCAGAAACCCAAACCAACCACCTCATCCATGCAGAATCATGCCCAAATCACACACTGTGCACCCGCTGCAACAGCAGCATCTCTTGTAGCAATTCATACCAGACCTCTTACAAAGGCTGCTTGTTCAAAGTCAGCTCTCCATGCATGGATACCCCAGCCACTGACCTGACACCTCCAGCTCCACCACAGCATCTGCATAGCCATCACCATCTTCCACAGCACAGATGTAGGACCCACTATCAGCAGAGCTCACTGCAGTGATGCGCAGATCCAAGTTTCCATTAGTCAGGCCATCCCTTAGCAGTTCTGTCCTCCCTTTATATTCCTCCATCTGCTCCAGGTCCAATCCATTTCGGTAGTGGTGCAAGAGCCCAGCAGACCGGTGCTGGATCCATCTGATTTCTGAGCTCCAAGCATCCTTGCAGGGGGACAACTGGCAGCACAGCACAACGTCCTGTCCCACGATAGCAGTGACATGAAGGTTTGGTGCCACCACCCTCATCTGGGCTGGGCAATGAGAAGGGCACAGAGAAATGGTGAGATGGTGGCTGTGTGAACGTGGGGGCATGGAGCAGCACAGGTTGAGTTGGTGTGTGCTCCATCCCATGTCAAAGCACTTGAGAGTGAGCAGGAGGGAGTGGGGAAGGATTTCTGGGGGTGGGAGCCCACTCACAACATGTGATAGAGGAGAAGAGGCAGAAATTGAACCCAAAAATCACACGTTTCATGAATGAACCGAAGTGAAAGCGAAACCCAAAACCCAAGCAGGGGTGGGTGCTGGGCTTGGGTACTCCCTGCCCCATGGCTACTCCCCGGCCCCACAGCAACACCAGTACCAGGCACAGCAGCCCCACAGGACCCTTACCTGATCCCAGATGGAGGAGGTGCAGAGCCACAAGATGAGCCAGGAGGGCCCTCCAGTGATGGGAGAAGCTGGAGTGTCTGCAGCCCAATGTGAAGCCCATCTGTGCTGGAAGCGAGGAGCAGGGAAGGAGTTGGGGAAAGTAGAGAGAGGAAGGAGACTGAGAAGGAGATGGTGGAGGAGATGGATAAAAAATGGTTAAACGATGAGAAAAGAAGACTCAGAAATGAGGTGGTGAATGAAATGGGGAAGGAGTTGGTGAAGGAGATGATGGAGAAGAAGGGGAAGAAGACTGGGAAAGAAGATGGGGAAAATACTGGGAAGTATATGAAGGAATAACCTGTAGGAGAACAGTAGGGTTCACAGGGTTACAGCCAGCAGGGGAGGAGGGGATGGGGTTACTCAAACACGAGTTCCATGAGCACAGCCAGCACCGCCTTGGGCAGTGCCGGTGCTCCTCACAGGCTGAGGGGAAGAGCAGGTGACCCCTCAAGGTTTTCCCTACAAGGAGCCCAACGGAGACAGAAACCCCTCACCTGAGCTGCAGGAAATGCACGGCTACGCACAGCTTCTACCTTTGCCCAGCTCCTACCTTTACTCACATACTACCTTTGCCCAGCTCCAGACTGCAATAATTCATTCAGAGGAACTTTACCCCTTTGGCAATGGGGCAGACAGTTGGGGACCTCTGAACCCCAACCTCCCATTGCAGCTTCATGCACAGCCCTGGGGCTCTGCAACCACCACCAGCAGCATGGAGCCAGGAGAAGCATTGCCATGGCACAGCCATGGGGTGTGCTCAATGAGCTTTCTCTGAGCCATACCCAAAGTGTGATGGTTTCTTTGGTCAATGAGAATTTGTAATTAACCAACCATTAATTCAGGAAGTATAGAATCCTTGCCCCCGTGGCAACCCCAGAGCCGCTCTTCCCATGGTGAGGGGTTTGTGGGGACATGGAAGTGTTTGTGGGGAAGGTGGGCAATGGCTTGGTGCACTCATTGCATGCAGTCTGGATTCCTTTAATGAAGGAGAGGTGTAATGGCAGGGAGTGAAAGGAGGAGGGCCATCCCCTGGGATGTGTGCTTGAAGCATTTTAGGCTCCAGGCTCGTTCTGCAGAACCTAGCCAAGCCACAAGCAGCTGGGTGAGCTCTTGATTAATGGTTACCATCAGCACAGCGGGATGAGGAGCACGTGGCTGAACCGCCAGGAGGAACCATTGGTGCTGCTGTTACTTTCCTGGGGTCCGAACAGAACTCTGGCATTGCCACAGGCCCCAGCCAAAACCATCCTGAGTAACATGAACATCTAATTCAGCTGGGAGGGTAGGATCAGACATACCCCATGCCTGAGCTTGTTTAACTGCCAGTTTTGCTTGTTGTAACGTGTCCTTTTCTACCTTCCCGCAATCCCATGATTGCCCCTTCTTTGTAAGTTTCTACAATGGTCTCAGTAGCTGCACAAAATGGGGTATAAAGGAGCGCCAATACTCCATTATACCCAAGAATTCTTGCAGTTGCTTTGATGTCGTAGGGACTGGAAACACCTGAACCTTATCTACTACCACACTGGGTAGTAATTTGGTTTTCCCAGACCTAAGTACTCCCAGGAATTTCACAGATAACCTTGCACGTTCTGTTGGTTTATAGCCCATCCTCTTTTCTGCAGATAAGCTGTTAACAAATCTGCTGCTTCTCCCACTGCCTCTAATGAGTCGGATGTCAACAGGAGATCATCAATATAATGATATAAATTGATATTATCTGGTTTCTCCCAATTAGCCAGGTCATGCACCACCAAATTATGACCATAGGTGGGAGAGTGCACGTATCTTTGTAGTAGGACCTGAAAAGTCCACTGCCTGCCTTCCCTTGTAAATGCAAATTGATTTTGTGATTCTTCACTTATCGGAATACTGAAGAATGCATTTGCTAAATTTAGGACACAGTGTTATGTTTTAATTTCTCTAATTAGTGTGTCCATTAGGGAGGCAATATTGGGTACAGCCGCATGAATAGGCAGTGTGACCTTATTCAGTTCTCTGTAATCTACCATCATTCTCCATGTTCCATCCGACTTCTGCACTGGCCATATTGGGGAATTATATGGGCTACGTGCAGGCCTCTTAATACCCACTCTTTTTAATTCCTGCACCGTTTGCATTATTTCCTCTTGCCCAACCGGGAGTCTATACTGTTTCACAATAGTGATCCAGCATGGCTTTGGCAGACAAATAGGCTCATGTTTCACATGGCCTCTCAATATTGTCTGTATCGCCTGGATACTAATACATCTTTGTCGGAGCCTGAACTCTGTCACGGTTGTGTGGAGAGCCATACCCCACAAGATATCTGTTCCCAATATATGTTATGGAACTGGGGCAATAGATACCTTATATTCCTATGGTGGGAGATGCCCAACCCCCAGTTTTACCCAGGTTTGGGTGACCAGAATGGTCTGTCCCCCAAAACCTCCAGTCATCACTCTTTCACCTTTAAATTTCATCAGATCTCTGTATATTATAGATGTTTCTACCCCAGTATCAACTAGGGCCATAACCTTTTGAACGTTCCTTCAGGACCAATATATAGTTACTTCTACGTAGGGCCTCTGGTCCCGTCTGGAGGCCCTAGGGGGACTGATGTCCCTCATAATGCCATGAATTGGGACAGACTCAAGTCTTTTAACTCCGATGTCTCAGGGATCGTGGCCCGAGACACTTGAGGCGGCCTCTTTTTCCTATTGGGAACAATGAAGTCCTCTAGATTCCAGGTTACCGTCTGCCATCGCTCTATAATTCTTACCCTCAGTTTTCTAGGGTAGTTTTGGAACTTTTCTTCATCCTTCAGTTGTTTCCACAGCCGAAGGAGAACGTGGTTGGGCTGACGGTCAATTTTCGCAAATTGAACGTCTGCCTGGAGGAGGTCATTGAACATTTGTTTCTGGGACACTCTCATGGGTCCTGATTGAGGGGTTCGCGGGGCCAATCTTCTAGTTTTAATTACTGGTAAAACCTCAGCCTCTTCTACCACTCTAATATTGCGCTTGGTTCGTAGGCGTTCTGTTTCCCCCAAATTGGCTACCAATTGGGCTGCCTGTTGAACCGCTGCTTCTGATGCTACTAACAGATGTAAAATGGAAACTAGTGTTCCATACATGTGCAAGGGAGCCAGTTGTAAAATTAGGTCTTTCATCCCTGCCGAGAATCTTACCATTTCAGGGCTATTAAACACGTCCTCATAGATGGCTTCTCACATACCCAATTCCATAATGTAATTTTGAAGGTCTTCCATAGAAGACCATAAACCTGTATTTACCGGCATATCAGTCTTGTTAGGCCAGACCATGCGGCAGGCAGCCATTAGCCAATCCACAATAGAGTGGTTTTCATCAGGGTCTGGGTCCCTCCATACAATCTCTGCCTATGGGCAGGATTTATCGTTATTGTTGGCAATTCAGAGACCTCAGGTCCACTGAGGTTACACCCTCAGCGCCTGAGTCCCATAGACGTAGTAACCAAGTTGGTACACTCACTCATGGCCTTTTTCTGAAACGCTGGACAAAGTCGATCAATTCAGTGGCCATATATGGGTGGGCCACCACATGGAAGTGTGTTTTGGCAGGGGTCCATTGATCAGGAGGCACCCCCGCTGGTCGGTCTTGGACCATTTTCATTTTTTGTGTTATGATAGGACAAGTCTGTAATGAGTCTGTCCTAGGAGGCTCTTCTAAATCAGCTTTAATAACTTCATTCTCAACCAGATCTGTTGTTTCAGGTACCTGGTTGCCATTTATTGAGATGTGTAGAATAATACAAAGAAGGTAACAGATATTCAAAGATTATTGTAAGGTGAAATAATACAAAGATGGTAACAGATACTCAAACATTATTGTAAGAAGGAATAATACAAAGATGGTAACAGATACTCAAAGATTATTGTAAGGTGGAATAATACATGAGTTTGTACACAATATTCAAGATTATTGGAGTGGTAGTTAAGGGGCTGGGAGGACTCACTCTCTGCTCTGTGCTCTCTGCTCTGTGCCGCTGGAAAATAAAGCAGAGGAAGAGGTGGTCAGTGGGGTAGCTTGGTTTGTTGGAACAACTCCAGAGGGTCTGGATCTTTCCACCTGCCCAAAGTCCAGCCATGTTCATATCCTACGAATCCTCTCCTTTTACCCCTTCCTTCATTCCCAAAAGACAGTCAAACATTATTAAATGAGACACATGAAAATCTTAGGGAAAATCCCTCTTCCTCCTCCTGTGTAGCTCCATGGAGCAGAGCTCAGCACCACCCCAACCATCCCTGTTCCTGCACAATGCCTCCCTGCACTCTGTCCCCTCCGCTCTCAACTCACCTTTCTTTATCAGGAGATAAACAATGAAGGATCTCTGCCTCCGGTTCTTTCTCAGGAGAAAAGCAATGATGACAATTGACCCAACCAGAAGTGTGACGACCACAGCCAGAGCCACCTTCCAGGGATGGACGATTTGGGAAAAGGGATCTGGAAAAAACATTAGGAAAAGGGTTCCTTTTTCATTCCCATCAGTGGAAAGGAAAGACTCAGCCTTGAGAGATGACAGAACTCAAAGGGTCAACAACCAGGGAGCAGTGGTACACAATGGCAGCAACACCAGCTTGGAAGAGGCGGAAGAGCAGCTCAGCATCATGTGCCCACTGCCACTGAGACACAAAGAAACCCATCCCACAAGCCCAAACTAACCACCTCATCCATGCAGATCCATCCCCAGATCACACCATGCACCCGCTGCAACTCCAGCAGCCCATGGGGCAATTCAGCCCCTACCTCTTCCAAAGGCTGCTGTCCTTCAGCTCTACATCCATAGACACCCCAGCCACTGACCTGACACCTCCAGCTCCACCACAGCATCTGCATAGCCATCACTATCTTCCACAGCACAGATGTAGGACCCTCTATCGACGGAGCTCACTGCAGTGATGAGCAGACCCAGGTTTCCATCAGACAGGCCATCCCTGAGCAGTTCTGTCCTCCCTTTATATTCCTCCATCTGCTCCAGGTCCTCTCCATTTCGGTAGTGGTGCACAAACCCAGCAGACCCGTGCTGGAACCATCTGATGTCTGAGCTCCAAGCATCCTTGCTGGGGGACAACTGGCAGTGCAGCACAATGTCCTGTCCCACGGTGGCAGTGACATGATGGTTTGGTGCCACCACTGTGAGCAGGGCTGGGCAATAAGAAGGGCACAGAGAGATGGTGAGATGTTGGCTGTGTGAATGTGGGGGCATGGAGCAGCACAGGGTGAGTTGGTGTGTGCTCCATCCCATGTCAAAGCACTGGAGAGGGAGTAAGAGGGAGTGGGAAAGGATTGCTGGGGGTGGGAGCCCACTCACAACGTGTGGTGGAGGTGGAGAAGAGACAGAAATTCTACCCCAAATCACATGTTTCATGAAGAACCAAAGTGGAAGCAAAACCCACGCAGGGCTGGGTGCTGGGCTTGGGTCCTCCTTGCCCCATGGCCTCTCCCTGGACCCACAGCAACACCAGTACCAGGCACAGCAGCCCCACAGGACCCTTACCTGATCCCAGATGGAGGAGGTGCAGAGCCACAAGATGAGCCAGGAGGAAAAGAGAGAGATTCCACAGCCTGCTGAGGAGCACCGGCTCTTGCCAAGGTGGTGGCCCTTTGGCTGTGGCTCAAAAAAAATTGGGGGAAACCCTTTTTTCCGGGTTTGGGGGGTTTTTGAAAGTAAAAAAAACCCCCCCCCATTCCCCCCCCCCCCCCCCCTCCCTTCCCCCCCCTGCCCCCCCTTTTTTTGGGCCTGGGTTTTTTAAAACAAAACCCCCCTGTGGGGGGAAAAAACCCTAACAACCTTGTTTTTTCTCCCGTGACAGGTTTAAAAAATTCCTTCATAATTTTACTTTCCCCAGTTTTAATTTTTTTTTCCCCCATCCTTCCCTTGTCCAGTCCTTCTTTCCCGCTTCTTCCTTCTTCCCATCATCTCCTTCGAACCAACTTCCTTCCCATTTCATTCACCACCCCTCATTTCTGAGTCTTCCTTTTCTCATCGTTTAAACCATTTTTTATCCTCTATACTTCCACATCTCCTTCCTAGCCCTCCTTCCTCTCTCCTTAACTTTCCCCATACTCCTTCCCTGCTCCTCTCGCTTCCACGCACAGATGGGCTTCAACATTGGGCTGCAACCACCCACTTTCCTCCCATCCCCGGAGGACC
>NC_029531.1:163474-194737 GCF_001577835.2 Coturnix japonica | reverse complement strand
CAAGCATATTCTGCAGAAAAAGAGGATTGGGCTATAACCAACAGAACGTGCAAGTTATCTGTGAATTCTGGGTGCTCCTAGTGTCTGGGGAAACCAAATTACTACCAGTGTGGGATAGTCATAAGTTCAGTGTTCAGTCCCTACGAGCATCAAAGCAAACTTGTCAAGATTCTTGGGTAATAATGGAGTATTTGGGTCCTTTTACCCCATTTTGTGCCAGCTACTGAGACATGGAAAGACTTACAAAGAAGATCATGGGATGCGTGAAGTAAAAAAGACACTACAGAGTCAGGGCAAACTGCAGTTAAACAAGCTTCGTGTATGTCTATCCTACCCTCCCAGCCTGAATAGATGCTCTTATGTTACTAGGATGGTTTATGGCTGGGACTCTGTGGCAATGCCAGTGAGTTCTGTCCGGACCCCAAAGAAAATTGATGGCAGCACCAATGGTTCTCCTGGCGGTATTCAGCAGGCTACCTCTCCGGCGTGTGATGGTAGACCAATAAACAAGAGTATCCAGTGTTGTGGCATTGTACTGGTTGCGATGCTGAAATGAGGCTG
The DNA here is from genome assembly GCF_001577835.2 of Coturnix japonica. Classification (NCBI taxonomy): domain Eukaryota; kingdom Metazoa; phylum Chordata; class Aves; order Galliformes; family Phasianidae; genus Coturnix; species Coturnix japonica. Next base: position 194,176 of record NC_029531.1, on the reverse strand, counting down.
GAGCTAAAATGCTTCCAGGGAACATCGGGGACGGCCATCCTTTCACTCCTGCCATTAACAACCTTCTCCTTCATTAAAGGAATCCAGGACTTGCAGGCAATAGTTGCACCAAGCCATTGCGCACCTTTCCCCACAAACCCTTCCTGGTCCCCTCAAACCTTCCAACACAGGATAGATGGTTTACTGGAAGTTGCCACAGGACACCACATTTCATACTTCCTGCTTTCATGGTCGGTTATTATCTCTTCTTTGCTGTTAACAAATCTGCTGCTTCTCCCACTGCCTCTAATGAGTCGGATGTCAACAAGAGATCGTCAATATAATGATATAAATTTATATTATCTGGTTTCTCCCAATTAGCCAGGTCATGCACCACGAAATTATGACCATTGGTGGGAGAGTGCATGTACCCTTGTGGTAGGACCAGAAAAGTCCACTGCCTGCCTTCCCTTGTAAAAGCAAATTGATTTTGTGATTCTTCACTTATCGGAATACTGAAGAATGCATTTGCTAAACCTAGGACACAATGGTATGTTTTAATTTCTCTACTTAGAGTGTCCATTAGGGAGGCAATATTGGGTACAGCCACATGAATAGGCGGTGTGACCTTATTCAGTTCTCTGTAATCTACCATCATTCTCCATGTTCCATCCCACTTTCGCATTGGCCATATTGGGGAATTATATGGGCTACGTGCAGGCCTCTTAATACCCACTCTTTCTAATTCCTGCACCATTTTCATTATTTCCTCATACCCACCCAGGAGTCTATACTGTTTCACAATAGTGATCCAGCACGGCTTTGGCAGACAAATAGGCTCATGTTTCACATGGCCTCTCAATATTGTCTGTATCGCCTGGATACTAATACATCTTTGTCAGAGCCTGAACTCTGCCGCGGTTGCATGGAGACTAGGCCCCACAAGATAACTATTCCCAATATATACTCTGGAACTGGGGCAATAGATACCTTATATTCCTGTGGTGGGAGATGCCCAACCCCCAATTTTATCCAGGTTTGAGTGACCGGAATGGTCTGTCCCCCAAAACCTCCAGTCATCACTCTTTCACCTTTAAATTTCATCAGATCTCCGTATATTATAGATGTTTCTACCCCAGTATCAACTAGGGCCATAACCTTTTGAACATTCCTTCAGGACCAATATATAGTTACTTCTATGTAGGGCCTCTGGTCCCATCTGGAGGCCCTAGGGGGACTGACGTCCCTCATAATGCCATGAATTGGGACAGACTCAAGTCTTTTACCTCCGACATCTCAGTCATCGTGGCCCGAGACACTTGAGGCGGCCTCTTTTTCCAATTCGGAACAATGAAGTCCTCTAGATTCCAGGTTACTGGCAGCCATCGCTCTATAATTCTTACCCTCAGTTTTCTAGGGTAATTTTGGAACTTCTCTTCATCCTTCAGTTTTTTCCACAGCCGAAGGAGAACCTGGTTGGGCTGACGGTCAATTTTCACAAACTGAACGTCTACCTGGAGGAGGTCATTGAACATTTGTTTCTGGGACACTCTTATTGGTCCTGATTGAGGGGTTCACGGGGCCGGTCTTCTAGTTTTAACTACTGGTAAAACCTCAGCCTCTTCTACCACTCAAATATTACGCTTGGTTCGTAGGCGCTGTCTCCCCCAAATCAGCTACCAATTGGGCTGCCTGTTGAACCGCTGCTTCTGATGCTACTAACAGATTTAGTACAGAAACTTGTGTTCCATACATGTGCAAGGGAGCCTGTTGTAAAATTAGGTCTTTCATCCCAGTCGAGAATCTTAACATTTCAGGGCTATTAAACACGTCCTCATAGATGGCTTCTCGCATACCCAGTCGATCAATTCAGTGGCCGTATATGGGCGGGCCTTCACATGGAAGTGTGTTTCAGCAGGGGGCCATTGATCAGGAGGCACCCCCGCTGGTCGTTCTTGGACCGTTTTCATTTTTTGTGTTATGATAGTAAAAGTCTGTAATAAGTCTGTCCTAGGAGGCTCTTCTGAATCAGCTTTAGTAACTTCATTCTCAACCAGATCTGTTGTTTCAGGTACCTGGTCGCCATTTATTGAGATGTGTGGAATAATACAAAAATAGTAACAGATATTCAAAGCTTATTTTAAGGTGGAATAATACAAAGACGGTAATAAGTATTCAAAGCTTATTTTAAGGTGGAATAATACAAGGATGGTAATAAACATTCAAAGATTATTGTAAGGTGAAATAATAAAAAGATGGTAACAAATACTCATAGATTATTGGAAGGTGGAATAATACAAGGATGGTAATAAATATTCAAAGCTTATTTTAAGGTGGAATAATACAAAGTTGGTAACAGATATTCAAAGATTATTGGAAGGTGGTGGAAGGGGCTGGGAGGACTCACTCTCTGCTCTGTGCTCTCTGCTCTGTGCCGCTGGAAAATAAAGCAGAGGAAGAGGTGGTCAGTGGGGCAGCTTGGTTTGTTGGGACAACTCCACAGAGTCTGGACCTTTCCATCTGCCCCATGGTCCAGCCACATTCTTATCCTATTAATCCTCTCCTTTTACCCCTTCCTTCATTCCCAAAAGAAAGGAAAACATTATTAAATGAGCAACATGAAAATCTTAGGAAAATCCCACTTCCTCCTCCTGTGTAGCTCCATGGAGCAGAGCTCAGCACCACCCCAACCATCCCTGTTCCTGCACAACACCTCCCTGTGCTCCGTCCCCTCTGCTCTCAGCTCACCTTGCATTCTATAGAGAAAAACGTTGAAGAAACCTGACCCAAACAGAAGTGTGATGACCACAACCAGAGCCACCTGCCAGGTTCCTTCATTCTCACAAAAGGGATCTGGAAAATGCAACAGGAAAAGGGTTCCTTTTTCATTCCCATCAGTGGAAAAGAAAGACTCAGCCTTGGGTGACCAGGGAACCCAAAGGGGCAGCAACCAGGGAGCAGTGACACACAACAAGCAACACCAGCTTGGCACAGGAGAGAAGTGGAGGAGAAGCTCAGCATCGTGTGCCCACTGCCACTGAGACACGAAGAAACCCATCCCAGAAACCCAACCCAACCACCTCATCCATGCAGATGCATCCCCAAATCGCACTGTGCACCGACAGCAACTCCAGAATCTCATGGGGCAGTTCAACCCAGACCTCTTCCAAAGGCTGCTGTCCTTCAGCTCTCCATCCATAGACACCCCAGCCACTGACCTGACACCTCCAAGTTCATCACACCTTCTGCAAAGTGATCACCATCTTGCACAACACAACTATATGTGCCACTATCTGCGGAGGTCACTGCAGTGATGCGCAGATCCAGGTTTCCATCAGACAGGCCATCCCTGAGCAGTTCTATCCTCCCTTTATATTCCTCCATCTGCTCCAGGTCCTCTCCATTTTGGTAGTGGTGCAAGAGCTCAGCAGATCCGTGTTGGATCCATCTGATGTCTGAACTCCAAGCATCCTTGCAAGGGGACAAATGACAGCGCAGCACGACATCCTGTCCCACAATGGCAGTGACATGAGGGTTTGGTGCCACTACTGTGAGCTGGGCTGTGCAATGAGAAGGGCACAGAGAGATGGTGAGATGGTGGCTGTGTGAATGTGGGGGCATGGAGCAGAACACGGTTAAGTTGGTGTGTGCTCCATCCCATGTCAAAGCACTGGAGAGGGAGCAGGAAGGAGTGGGGAAGGCTTCCTGGGGGTAGGAACCCATTCACAACGTGTGGTGGAGGTGGAGAAGAGACAGAATTTCTACCCAAAATCACACGTTTCATGAAAGAACCAAAGTGGAAGCGAAACCCAAACAGGGGTGGGTGCTGGGCTTGGATCCTCCCTGCCCCACGGCTGCTTCCTGGTCCCACAGCAACACCACTGTCAGGCACAGCAGCCCCACCAGACCCCTACCTGATCCCAGTTGGAGGAGGTGCAGAGCCATGAGATGAGCCAGGAGGGTCCTCCGGGGATGGGAGAAACTGGGGTGGTTGCAGCCCGATATGAAGCACATCTGTGCTGGAGTAGAGGAGGGGGGAAGGAGTTGGGGAAAGGTGAGAAAGGAAGGAGACTGATAAGGAGATGGTGGAGGAGATGGGGTAGAAGATGGATGGGAAGATGGAGCGAGCAGAAGTAGAATTCTGTTTCTGTTCCATGACATATTACAGATTTGGGCGTTGCTTCATTCCGTGTGCTGGGGAGGATCAAATCACGGATTGGTCAAAGATAAAGGAAGCTATTCAGAATGTGGGCGGAGGCATTCCCTGTTATCGTTACATGTGGGCCCAGTTAGCGGTGCCCTTGGCTCCCGTGTTTCTTTTTGGAACTGAAAGCGGTTGCTCAGCTGATAGAGGCTATTGAGAAGAAGGGGCTGAGATCGCCTTGGACACTAAATGCCCTTGAGTCACTAGTGGCACAGGGTGCTCTGCTCAGGTCAACTGATTAAAGCAATTGAGGGCTCTGATCTACCCCAAGCTGTGCATGATCCGGTCATAGTGGACTGCTTTAAGCAAAGATCACATGAAAGTATACGAGAACTGCTCCAAGCAGCACCTGAGGAAATATCAACCCCAGGGGAAATAATCAAGTATATCTTGGACAAACAAAAGGCTAATCCTGTGACTAATGAGGGTCTTGTTGCTGCTCTTTCCCAGGTTATGGTAGCACCCAATTCAACATCCAGGCCCTCTGAATTAGGCCCATGTTTATGATGTGGGCAATACGGCCAAAACATTGCTACTAGGGATATTCATAATTTGTGGTGACCGTGCTTGGCAAGGCGTTCCAAGAAATCTGATTGGAGGACCTTGTTATTTAGGGAAACAGTCAGTGCTTGCTTTATGTCACTCCGCTTGGACACAGCTGGTGTTTGCTTAGTATAGCTCATGGCATGTTGGTTTGTCAAGCTGGCAATGCTATGATGGTATCTAAAGAATTTTTGATGGACGTGGGTAACATCAGACAGGCAGTCCTCCAGAATAGGGTGGCTATAGAATCTCTCCTGCTTGCCCATGGACATGGTTGCCAAGATGTTGAAGGCAGGCATTGCTTCAATCTGAGTGACCACAGTGAGTCCATACACAAGAAGTTGGACTGGATGAAGGGACATGTCAAGAAGATAGGGATAGTCAACGACCCATTTGGAGACTGGTTGTGTAACCTGTTTGGTGGCATGGCTTCATGATTTATCCAGGTCTTCAAGGGATTAGGACTTGTGCTGCTTGTCTTCATATGCTTCACAATCTGTATACCTTGCTTCATAGGTTGTCTACAGCAAAGCTTAAATCGTATGATGACTTAATATTTTTGATCAGTGAATGGAATTTCGTAAGCATTGCAATATAAGATAGTAGGGTTAGAATTTGAGTTCGTGTTGTAGCGGGGCAGGGCTTTATCAAGCATGAGGAAGGGGAGATGTTGTAGTAGGCATGCAGGAACACTCAGGCTGTGATGTGACAGGACCTCCCCTGCTCTGTGATTGGATATTATGCATAGCTTAAAGGGGTGTACACGTAGCAGACCCTGTATATAAACAAACACCACGAGGCAATAAAGAAGCCATTTTTTACTGTTCACGAAATTAGTGTCTGTATGTAGTTATTAGCCTTGACCTGGTGATTGGTCAGTTAAGCAAAGCAGAGCATGAAGAACGAATAGTCTCTGATTCTACAGACCATCGGGTGGGCAGAAGGGCGGGGACGGGGAGGGGGCGGGGGGCGGGTGTGAGCCCTGACTGTGCCCGAAAGGAAGTGGGAAATCACTCCCTTTTGCTGCCTTTCTTCATGCTTCTCACCCCAGTTTTGCACACTTCTTCCAGCTCACAGCACACTCTGCATCCCCTCACAGATCACTTCTCCCTCACAACCACTGGGTCCTGCCTGCCTGCAAAGCAGCTGCTCAGCTCTCCTTTGCAGCCCTTATTCCCACAGACCCCATGCAAAACTACCTCCATCTCCATCCTTTCTTCCATTGGCAAGGGATGACCACAGGATCACTCATTTCTCTGCTCATGGTGAGGATGGGAGGGGGTTCAGCAGAAGCTCTCCCTTGGAGTTGTAGAGTGCTGTCCCGAAGCCTCTACTTTCCTTGCACAAAAGGAGAACCATTTGTGTAGGGGGAGGGTCCAGGATGTGGTTGCAGTGTGAACAAAACCAGCCTGCTGTTATAATTCTCTTCCTGCCTGCTGCTTTCATTTTTGAGGGCTGGAAGGGCAGCACGGGTAGACAGCAGCATGGGTCCAACACTTCTACGTCTGCTATGGAAACAGGAGTCCAACAAAACAATCCAGGGAACCACGAGATGAAGGATATCAGTATTGATGGAGTAACGTGGAGTACCCAGCAAAAAATAAATAAATAAATAAATAAATACAGTCAAAAAAGGGGAGAAAAGAGCAAAATCACATCTGCTCTCTGCTCGACCAGGTTCAAATGAAAAGGGGTGAGAAGGAAAAGCCCCCACGTGCAGCTGCTCATCATTCCTTTCTGGGTAGTGCTGGAAGTCCTTGTCCTCCTGCTGCTGGTGGAAGTGATACAGGTGTGCCACCGAGCATCCCCATGGTGAGGGTGCCAATATTTTGGTATAGAATGAGGGATTTCAGGGTTTTCATAGAGTCTTGAGAAGCTTCCCCAGATAAAGACCCAATCCTAGAAAAGGGGGCACCAATACTGTGCCCTAAACCAGGAGCTACTTAACCTTCCCAACCATTCACAGAATCACAGAATGACCCTGGTTGTTGTGATGGGGGAACATGTCAAAGACCTTGCTCAGGTCCAGGTAAATGACATCGGTCGCTTTCCCTTCATCCACCTACACCGTCACTCCATCATAGAAGGCCACAAGATTAGTTAAGCATGACCTTCCCCTGGTGAAGCCGTGCTGGCTGTCTCGGATCATTCCAAAGGCATCACCCCATATTGGTTCATCTCATTCCAAAGCCCATTGGAAAGATGGAAAATTAATAAAAATAAATCTCACTTTTCTGTCCTTTGCATCTCAGTGGCCCAATTTTCCCCTACTCTGTTACTGAGATTCCATTCAAGACTCTCTCCCAAGGGACTCTTCCTAATTATGGGACAGCCGTAAAGAACTCCAAGGGAGAGCTTCTGCTGAACCCCCTCCCATCCTCACCATGAGCAGAGAAATGAGAGATCCTGTGCTCACTGCTATGGGTCTCACCCCACACCTGGCACAGCTCCTTCAGGGTCACGTCTATGACCCTGGCTGCGTCCCCATCCCCTCCAAGATGGAATTCCTATTGCAGGAAGACAAAGGAAATGAAGCAGAGAGGGAACAGGCCAAATAGATGCATTATGCATGAACAACAGCCGTGTTTTATTTATTCATGTATTTATTATGGCAAGAAATAACACAGGATGATGAGCTGATTGCATGAGTGCATACAGTGATGTCACCCCGTGTGCCCGGGGAGCGCTGGGCTCTGCACACCCCCAAATCCTTCCAAAGCCATATTGCAGAGCTTCACCCCAATGCTTAGGGCTTATAGAATGGGCACACATCAGGGTGAGGGGCTGCGTTCCCCTCCATCTCCTTCACATTATGGCTGGAGACGTAAAGGTTCTTTCTGGCAGACCCACTTGTGTTCACCGTTACAGTCATCCTCCTCCACTTGGCTGTTCTTGAAGGTCCCGCAGTGATTCTCCACCACGGGAAGGTGACCAAAGCTGCCAAATAAGGCTGTTTGCACCCAAAACACACGACCAGATGGAGGCAGGCAATGCTTGCACAAATACTCACTCTGTGCTATTGAACGAGGACTTGTCCACCCATTGCCATTCATTTCTGGATACTTGTAATCCAATCCACACCGGATGATTCCCCACACCTGCCATTGCCTTCAGCTCATCCTGGGAAATGGCACCAAAATCCTTCTGCAAGGGGCTGGTGGGGTGCAGGGCCGCCAAGTCTGCCTTGTTGGACCCCCAGCAGATGGGATGCAGACAGCAGCCATGCTTGGAATGCTGCCTGGCTCTGGAGGAGGCTCAATGGGTGGCAATGGCTTCAATCCAAGATGGTGGCACTGCTGTGACCACCTGAGCTCTGCTTCCATCCCTCATCTTGTTTGAAGGGTGGGAAGGGTACACAACCCCCATGTGCCCACCCCGAACCTCAACCCTGATGCTCTTAAACAGTAACAAGCCCAACCCCACTGTGCATGACCCCAACCCCATGTGCCTCCTGCCATGTGCTGACCCCTAACCCTAAAGGACGTAATCCAGACCACAACCCCTCTGCTGATGCTTCAGCCCCATTTGGGTTTGGAAACACTCACCCTCCTGCTGACACCCAGTCACTCCAGAGAACTTTTCTCCCACCAAACCAACACGTTTTCAGGTCCTTTCCAGTTCCCCTCTCTATTCTTACTTTTTTTGCCACGTTCCGGATCACCACAAGCTGAGACTGCTGATATTCACACTCCTTTTGAGCTCGTGTCCAGATCCCCTTTTCTATGGAAAGCCCGTAGCATCGGTCCTCTAAAAGCCTCCAGAACTAGGGGCAGAGCAGGCAACAACAAAACCCCAAACTGAGCCTGCAACGAGCACCCACTATACATAGCAACCCTTACCGTGATGCTGCTTAGCAGGAGACCAACAGCCCATAGGATGCTGTAAAGTGGAATAAAATAAAGATGGCAACAGAGATGGCAGCAGAGATGGCAGCAGAGATGGCAACAGATTTTCAAAATGTTATTTATAAGGAAAAACTCACTGATATTAATGCTTTCACTGGGAAATGCTGAAGCTATCTCCACCAAGGAGCAGTCTCCAAAAGATGCTGCTGTAGTGGTGGTCAGCCCTTAAATGAGGCCTAGAAGAGATGGAGTCCAGCTCCACCCTTCCAGGAACACAGCTGAATTACTCTCACCTGTGCTCCCACAGCTGACCCAACACTCGTCTCAGCTGATTAATCAGAGGTTCAGCCTGCAATTACCAGTTTCCCATACACTCCACCCATTCACAACTTGAACCAATGGTGAGGTTTCCCTTATTACAGAGATTCAACGCGACACTGATGCAATTTCCTATTGCAATGACGTTGATATAATTTGAGTGATGATTTGATGGAGATTCACAGTCTTCCGTGGGCCAGTGCTTGACTGCTGTCACTGGAGACAAGCCATCGTGAGGTGCAAGTCTATTTGTGTTTCATCAGTCCCAAGCGAATCATCCTCTGGTAATCCTAGACACTCAGAGACTCAGGGAGAGTAGTGTAAATGTTTCAAAGGCACCAAGAGGGGAAGGACCACCTTCCAGGGCAAGATACAGGCCGTATTCTTATCTTGGGTCAATACTTCAGCTTGTACCGGGTTATCCCCTGGTAGCCAATACCATACCCTTTCGCCAGATATTTGTGGTTGTTGAACTATATCTGGTACCAAAGGAGGCATCTTAATCTGCCATAGGGACATGATAGGTGTCCCTTTGGCAATGAAGATTGGAGCATTGACCACAATGTCAGTAACCACGTACCTATCACCGAGGTGGCTACCCAACCTCCCACCTCCAATAATCTCCCCCAAGGTGCAAGTAGGCCACACCACTTGGGTCCTACCTGCACCTTCCAGGGCCAATTTATCTTATGGATTCCTGGTTCTAAATTCTCAGGGGCAGGGAGCAGAAGATTATTTTCATTACCAAGCCGGGGTTTTCCCTGATTATCAGTTCCCCTTAATTTGGATCCTAAGAGGGGTGGCCCATATTGTCTGTAGCATTTTCAGGGCACTGGGTCTGCCATCTCGAGGTCTTTCAGTTAGGTCCCACAGCATTTCATCTAGTCTTTTTGTCCACCCCTGCATGGACTGGGAGTCTGTCTTCAGGGCAGTCTTGAGAATACCATTATAGCATTCAATAAGGCCTGCCCCAGTTGGATTATATGGTAGGTGGAATCGCCATTCGATGTTGTTCTTTTCTGCCCAGCACCGTATCATTGCACCAGTAAAATGAGTCCCTTGGTTGCTTTTGATAACTTGAGCTGTCCCATACGCAGACTTCAGTTTAGTAAGTGCCTTGATGGTATATGCCTGATTTGCTTTTGGCAACGGATAGGCTTGCAGCAGCCCACTTTCAGTATAAAAGTGGGTCAGGGCATATCTTGCCCCCTCAGACCAAGGGAGGGGCCCAATGTAATCAACTTGTCATATTTGGAGAGGTCTATATCCTCTAGCAATGTGGGCTGTTGTTTTAGGCAACGGTCTCGGTCTCATCTTTGAGCAAGCACCGCAATCTTGACATGCTTGGGCAATATCAGATAGTTGTACAGGCAGCCCCCATGCTTTAGCGGCTGCCCACATTATCTTTTGTCCAGCATGCCGTAGCTTCTGATGTAACCAACGGGCAGTGTTTTCAGACTGCGAATTCTTAATCCATCGTATTCGTGCCAGTGTGTCAGCTTCATCATTTCCCAGTGACTGCAGGGGTTGATGAACAGAGACATGGTAGACACGTACTGTGCAGTGTTTGACTGCATTCCATATGTCTAACCACATGTCTTAACCCCAGATTAGTCAGGTGTGGATAGTCCATCCCTGGGTGGCCCACTGCATAATCCAAAGAGTGAGCCCCCGGTACACAGCCCAGCTATCTGTGCAGATGTTCAGGATACCATCACCGGGTTCCTTGGTTATAACCATCCACACAGCTCACAGTTCTGCCCATTGGCTGCCCTGACCATCCCCCTCATCAAACCAAATTGTCTAAGGAGAGGGATGGTATGCTATTGCTCGCCACTTGCTTGGGTTGCCTTTGCTGAATCCATCTATGTACCAGGCATCATCAGGAATAGGATATCTTCCTTACAGAACGGGACTTTTCTCTGGTGGAGCGATCGTCGTTTCTTTTGGTGTGTGTCGCTATGATATGTTACTGGGCCTAGGATTTTTTGTCATTCTTCTTTCAGCAGTGATGAAGACAGACTACTTCTCTGGTTGAGATAGACAGCTCATCGTGCTACCATTTGTGCTTGGGCCACCCCTGTTTTAGGGAGGAGGGTCAGATCCCTTACCCACAAGTGGATTGGCAAAGTAGTTTTAACTATAACCTCTGCTGTTTGGGTTATCGGCTCTAGTGCTTGTAATGCCCAATAGGCAGCCAAGAAATGTTTTTCGATCATGCTAAAACTTACTTCTGCTCTGTGCCAAACCTGAGACCAAAATCCAACAGAGGTCCGAACAGAACTCTGGCATTGCCACAGGCCGCAGCCAAAACCATCCTGAGTAACATGAACATCTAATTCAGCTGGGAGGGTAAGATCAGATATACCCAGTACCTGAGCTTGTTTAACCGCCAGTTTTGCCTGTTGGAAAGCATCCTGTTCAACCTTCCCCAGTCCCATGACTGCCACTTCTTTGTAAGTTTATATAATGGTCTCAGCAGCTGCACTAAATGAGGTATAAAGGAGCACCAGTATCCCAGTATACCCAAGAATTCCTGCAGCTGCTTTGATGTTGTAGGGACTGGAAAAGCCTGGACTTTGTCTATCACCACACTGGGTAGTACTTTGGTTTTCCCAGACCTAAGTACTCCCAGGAATTTCACAGATAACCTTGAACGTTCTGTTGGTTTATAGCCCATCCTCTTTTCTGCAGATAAGCTGTTAACAAATCTGCTGCTTCTCCCACTGCCTCTAATGAGTCAGATGTCAACAGGAGATCGTCAATATAATGATATAAATAGACGTTATCCGGTTTCTCCCAATTAGCCAGGTCACGCACCACCAAATTATGACAATAGGTGGGAGAGTGCATGTACCCTTGTGGTAGGACCTGAAAAGTCCACTGCCTGCCTTCTCATGTAAATGCAAACTGATCTTGTGATTCTTCACTTATCGGAATACTGAAGAATGCATTTGCTAAATCTAGGACACAATGGTATTTCTCTACTTAGTGTGTCCATTAGGGAGGCAATATTGGGTACAGCCACATGAATAGTCGGTGTGACCTTATTCAGTTCTCTATAATCTACTGTCATTCTCCACGTTCCATCCAACTTCCGCACTGGCCATATTGGGGAATTATATGGGCTATGTGCAGGCCTTATAATTCTTTCTAATTCCTGCACCGTTTTCATTATTTCCTCTTGCCCACCGGGAGTCTATACTGTTTCACATTAGTGATCTAGTGTGGCTTTGGCAGACAAATAGGCTCATGTTACATGTTTTGGAAACAGATACCCAAAGATTATTGTAAGGTAGAATAATACAAAGTTACTAATAAATATTCAAAGATTATTGTAAGGCAAAATAATAGAAAGATGGTAATAAATATTCAAAGATTATTGGAAAGTGGTGGAAGGGGCTGGGAGGACTCACTCTCTGCTCTGTGCTCTCTGCTCTGTGCCGCTGGAAAACAAAGCAGAGGAAGAGGTGGTCAGTGGGGCAGCTTGGTTTGTTGGGATGACTCCAGAGGTTCTGGACCTTTCCACCTGCCCCATGGTCCAGCCACATTCTTATCCTATTAATCCTCTCCTTTTACCCCTTCCTTCATTCCCAAAAGAAAGGAAAACATTATTAAATGAGCAACATGAAAATCTTAGGAAAAATCCCCCTTCCTCCTCCTGTGTAGCTCCATGGAGCAGAGCTCAGCACCACCCCAACCACCCCTGTCACTGCAGAACACCTCCCTGTGCTCCGTCCCCTCTGCTCTCAGCTCACCTTGCTTTCTATAGAGAAAAATGTTGAATAAAGCTGACCCAACCAGAAGTATGATGACCACAGCCAGAGCCACCTTCCAGGGTCCTTCATTCTCACAAAAAGGATCTGGAAAATGCAACAGGAAAAGGGTTCCTTTTTCATTCCCATAAGTGGAAAAGAAAGACTCAGACTTGGGTGACCAGGGAACCCAAAGGGGCAGCAACCAGGGAGCAGTGACGCACAACGGCAGCGCCCCCAGCTTGGCACAGCTGGAGGAGCAGCTCAGCATTGGGTGCCAACTGCAACAGGGACACGAATTAACCCATCTCACAAGCCCAACCCAGCCATCTCATCCATGCGGATCCATCCCCAAATCACACCGTGCACCTGTTTCAACTCCAGCATCTCATGGGGTAATTTAGCACAGACCCCTTCCAAAGGCTGTATGTTCAAAGTCAGCTCTCCCTCCATGGACACCCCAGAAACTGACCTGACACCTCCAGCTTCACCACAGCATATGCATAGCCATCAAAGTCTTGCACAGTGCAGATATAGGACCCACTATCGGCAGACGTCACTGCAGTGATGAGCAGATCCAGGTTTCCATCAGACAGGCCATCCCTGAGCAGTTCTGTCCTCCCTTTATATTCATCCATCTGCTCCAGGTCCAATCCATTTTGGTAGTGGTGCACGAGACCAGCAGACCGGTGCTGGACCCATCTGATGTCTGAGCTCCAAGCATCCTTGCATGGGGACAAAAGACAGCGCAGCACAACGTCCTGTCCCACGATGGCAGAGACACGATGGTTTGGTGCCACCACCCTGAACTGGGCTGGGCAATGAGAAGGACACAGAGAGATGGTGAGATGGTTGCTGTGTGAACGTGAGGCATGGAGCAGCACAGGGTGAGTCGGTGTGTACTCCATCCCATGTCAAAGCACTGGAGAGGGAGCAAGAAGGAGTGGGAAAGGATTCATGGGAGTGGGTGCCCACTCACAACGTGTGGTGGAGGTGGAAAAGGGACAGAAATTCTACCCAAAATCATATGTTTCATGAAAGAACCAAAGTAAAAGCGAAACCCAAGTAGGGCTGGGTGCTGGGCTTTGGTACTCCCTGCCCCACAGCTGCTTCCCAGCCCCACAGCAACACCTGTGCCAGGCACAGCAGCCCCACAGGACCCCTACCTGATCCCAGATGGAGGAGGTGCAGAGCCAGAAGATGAGCCAGGCGGGTCTTCCAGGGATGGGAGAAACTGGGGTGGTTGCAGCCTGATGTGAAGCCCATCTGTGCTGGAGGAGAGGAGGAGGGAAGGAGTTGGGGAAAGGAGAGAGAGGAAGGAGACAGAGAAGGAGATGATGGAGAATGATGATGATGGAGTAGAAGATGGATAAAAAATGGTTAAACGATGAGAAAAGAAGACTCAGAAATGAGTTGGAGAATGAAATGGAGAAGGAGATGGTGAAGGAGATGAAGGAGAAGAAGGGGAAGAAGATTTGGAAAGAAGATGGGGAAAAAGTTTGGGAAGGCAGGAAGAAACTGTAGGAGATCCTTGGCAACCGATGTATCCTCCTCTGTATTCCTTCACTTCATCCTGAGAGTGGGGGAAAAAAGGGGAAAGAGCAAAAGCAGGAAGATGTGGCCCTTCCTCAAAATGGCGCGTATTGTGGGTGTTGCTTCACCTGTTGTGGCGGGGAGGATAGGCGTGATCAAGTCACAGATTGGTCAAAGATAAGGGAAGCTACTGAGAAGAGAAGGCTGTCTTCTCCTGCGGTGGCGGACGCATTTCCTGTTACTGTTATACGGGTTCCAGTCAGTCATGCCCCAGGCTCCAGTTGGTCCCTTTGGCAGCTGAAAGTGGTTGCTCGGCTGATAGAGGCTATCGAAAAGAAGGGGCTGAGATCGCCTTGGACACTGAATGCACTTGAGTGGCACAGGGTCCTCTGCTCAGATCGACAGATTAAAGCAACTGAGCGCTCTGATCTACCCCGAGCCGTGCATGATCCAGTCATAGTGGACTGCCTTAAGCTTTGGCATGTTGGTCTGACAAGCAGGAAAATGCTACGACACAGGTGCTGTCAGAGCATTTGATAGGTGTGGGTAACATCAGACACACAGTCCACCACAATAGGGCAGCTATAGATTTTTTTCTTCCTTGCCCATTCACATGGTTTCCAAGATGTTGAAGGCAGGTGTTGCTTCACCATTTAACTGCTTCACCACAATGGTGTCTGTATGCAGTTATTGGTCCTGCTCTGGTTATTGGTAAGTTACGCAAAGCAGAGCATGAAGAACTAGCAGCTCTGGTTCAACAGGGTGAGGGAAGATGCCCAGCAGCAGAGTTCCCATGCAGGACGCAGCAGTTTTGCTGCCAGCACCAGGAAGCAGCTTCCCCTCCTTTCCCTGCTGGGAAATCACTCCTTTTTGCTGCCTTTCTTCATGCTTCTCACCCCCGTTTTGCACACTTCTTCCAGCTCACAGCACACTCTGCATCCCCTCACATATCACTTCTCCCTCCCTCACAACCAGTGGGTCCTGCCTGCCTGCAAAGCAGCTGCTCAGCTCTCCTTTGCAGTCCTTATTCCCACAGACCCCGTGCAAAACCCACCTCCATCTCCATCCTTTCTTCCATTGGCGAAGGATGACCACAGGATCACTCATTTCTCTGCTCATGGTGAGGATGGGAGAGGGTTCAGAAGAAGCTCTCCCTAGTAGTTCTAGAGTGCTGTCCCAAAACCTCACCTTTCTTTGCACAAAAGGAGAACCATTTTTGTAGGGGGAGGGTCCAGGATGTGGTTGCAGTGTGAACAAAACCTGCCTGCTGTTATAATTCCCTTCCTGCCTGCTGCTTTCATTTCCGAGGGCTGAACGGGCAGAACGGGTAGACAGCAGCATGGGCCCAACACTTCTACGTCTGCTATGGAAACAGGAGTCCAACAAAACCATCCTGAGAACCACAAGATGAAGGATATCAGTATTGATGGAGTAACGTGGAGTACCCAGCAAAAAATAAATAAATAAATAAATAAATAAATAGAGTCAAAAAGGGGGAGAAAAGAGCAAAATCACATCTGCTCTCGGCTCGACCAGGTTCAAATCAAAAGGGGTGAGAAGGAAAAGACCCACATGCAGCTGATCATCATTGCTTTCTGGGTAGTGCTGGAGGTCCTTGTCCTCCTGCTGCTGGTGGAAGTGATACAGGTGTGCCACCGTGCATCCCCATGGTGAGGGTGCCAATATTTTGGGTATAGAATGGGAGATTTCAGGGTTTTCATACAATCTTGAGGTGCTTCCGCAGCAAAGACACAATCCTACTAAAGGTGGCACCAATGTTGTGCCCTAAACCAGGCGATGTTCAACTTTCCCAACCATTTCAAAGGCATTAAGTCATCTTGGTTCATCCCATTCCCACAACATTAGCAGGATGGAAAATAACAATAAATCCCACTTTTCTACTCTTTGCATCTCAATGGCCCAATTTTCCCCTATTCTGTGGCCAAGCTATCATTAAGGACTCTCTCCCATTGGACTCTCCCTAATTATGGGACAGAAATATGGAACTCCAAGAGAGAGCTTCTGTTGAACCCCCTCTCATCCTCACCATGAGCAGAGAAATGAGTGATCCTGTGCTCACTGCTATGGGTCTCACCCCACACCTGGCACTGCTCCTTCAGGGTCACGTCTATGATCCTGGCTGCGTCCCCATCCCCTCCAAGATGGATTTCCTATTGCAGGAAGACAAAGGAAATGAAGCAGAGTGGGAACGGGCCAAACAGATGCATTCTGTGTGAACAACAGCCCTGATTTATTTATTCATGTATTTATTATGGCAAGAAATAACACAGGATGATGAGCTGATTGCATGAGTGCATACAGTGATGTCCCCCCGTGTGCCCGGGCAGTGCTGGGCTCTGCACGCCCCAAACTCCTTCCAGAGCCGTATTGCAGAGCTTCACCCCAATGCTTGGGGCTCTTGGGGTGGGCACACATCAGGGTGAGGGGCTGCGTTCCCCTCCATCTCCTACACGTTATGGCTGGAGACGTAAAGGTTCCATCTGGCAGACCCACTTGTGTTCACCGTTACAGTCATCCTCCTCCACTTGGCTGTTCTGGAAGGTCCCGCAGTGATTCTCCACCACGGGAAGGTGACCAAAGCTGCCAAATAAGGCTGTTTGCACCCAAAACACCCGACCAGAAGGAGGCAGGCAATGCTTGCACAAACACTCACTCTGTGCTGTTGAAGGACGACTTGTCCACCCATTGCCATTCATTTCAGGACACTTGTAATCCAATCCACACCGGCTGATTCCCCACACCTGCCATTGCCTTCAGCTCATCCTGGGAAATGGCAACAAAATCCTTCTGCAAGGGGCTGGTGGGGTGCAGGGCCGCCAAGTCTGCCTTGTTGGACCCCCAGCAGATGGGATGCAGACAGCAGCCATGCTTGGAATGCTGCCTGGCTCTGGAGGAGGCTCAGTGGGTGGGAATGGCTTCAATCCAAGATGGTGGCACTGCTGTGACCACCTGAGCTCTGCTTCCATCCCTCATCCTGTTTGAAGGGTGGGAAGGGGACACAACCCCCATGTGCCCACCCCGAACCTCAACCCTGATGCTCTTATATAGTAACGAGCCCAACCACAGTGTGCCTGACCCCACCCCCATGTGCCTACTGCCATGTGCTGACCCCTAACCCTAAAGGCCATAATCCAGACCACAACCCCTCTGCTGATGCTTCAGCCCCATTTGGGTTTGGAAACACTCACCCTCCTGCTGACACCCAGTCACTCCAGAGCACTTTTCTCCCACCAAACCCACACATTTTCAGGTCCCATCCAGTTCCGTGCTCTATACTGACCCTTTCTGCCACGTTCTGGAGCACCACGAGCTGAGACTGCTGATATTCACACTCCTTTTGAGCTCGTGTCCAGATCCCCTTTTCTATGGAAAGCCTGTAGCATCGGTCCCCTAAAAGCCTCCAGAACTGGGGGCAGAGCAGGCAGGCAGCAGGGGCTGCAGAGAAAGAGCCGTGAGCATCTCCTGGTGGTGAGAAATCCCAGCCAGGAGGATTTCCTTGGGAAGGCCATTACCTGCAGAGCTGTTCCATGTCTGTTGGCAGAAGTACTGCTCAATGGAGGGATTCCCACTCAGCTCCATCCCGTTCCTCTCGCTGGGCTCAGGGCAGTGCAGTGCAGCGCTTGGAGGTGGGGATGTTTGCTGAAAGACTTTTGGGCACAAAGTGGGGTGAGACGTGGCCCTATGGGGACAACCCCATGGAGAGCAAGCAGGGTTCGGCTTGAATCCTCCAGCTCTAGTGCAAACCCTTTCTGGTTCCAGTTGCATTCAGTCAATTCAGTCATATAAAATCATATACAAGCATTTCATTAATCCCCCACCCAGCTTTAAGTGTGTGGTGTATCTCTCATGGAGTGCTGCTTTGGGATTCCCGACCCCATTGCAAAGCCCCAACCTGGCTTTGGGCAGAAAGAAGGTGTTTTCTGCTCAGAAGAGCTTTGGTTTCCTGTGCAGCGGATGTGGTTGGGATCTGGTCACTCACCCCACATGCTGAGCCCCACCACCAGCAGCAGCAGCAGCAGCAGCTCCAGCATGCAGGACTTCAGGAGGATTTGGTGCCAGTGGGGGCACACGGTAGGACCTGGAGGAGTCCAACAGTGTGAAAAATGACATTTGGTTCTTAAGAAAACACGTATTTAAAGCATTTAATAACATTTTCCAAGTCAGTTCTCCTTAATAAAGCTTCTCTGATGGCACAGAAGTTGACGGCTGCTTCCCTTCCTCCACAATATGGGGTCCCCAGACCCTTCCCATTGGTTCCCAGGCCGTGTATGAGCAGAAGTTGGTGGATGTTTGGTTTCCTCCAGTTCTGGGCTGCCCAGACCCTTCCCAGTGGCTCCCAGTGGTGCCCAATGGGGAAGGAGGTGGTGCAGAGGAGTGACAGCAGCATGGAGCACGGGATGGGCTCCCATTGGAGGTGGGTTGGACACAGGGACATCGCCTCCATGTGAGGCTTTGGAGGTGGGGAAGGCCCTGCAGGTCCCATAGAGCACATTGTGGAAGCTCTGCAGCACCCACACCCTGGGAAACCAGGCAGCTTTGGGACAGCTGGTGGCTGGCAGGACTGGGATCTCCGCAGCCCTTCTGCTACATGGACCCAGGATGCGTTTGCCACCATCTCATGCATCGTCTTCCATTTGCTCACATTGGCTTTCCTGATTTGGGATGATTTTGGCCCCAAACCATCGCACCTCTGGCCATTCCCAGGATTCCTTCTCCCCCAGCCCTTCCTTCTCTCCCCTACACCAGCCAGGATCCACCCGCAACCCAAACAACAAGAGCCCAAACCCAGCCTGAAATGAGCACCCACCACACAAAGCACCCCTTACCGCGCTGCCGCTGAGCAGGAGACCAACAGCCCATAGGATGCCTTACATCAGCGTTCATCATTTCCTCATCCATGGCTCAGAAGTTCACCAGAACGGCCCCAAAATGACCAAGTCCTGCAGCAACTTCTTGCTTTCTGACCAACCCACCTGTGTCCACTACCAGGAAATGGCATTGGCTGTGCTTGGTCGTCTTGGTTTTGCCTTCAGATAACAACAGAACCAAACACCAACACAACCAATCGGGGTAGATGCAGCCCTGCAGCCTTTCCCTTTGGGGCGACACAGCCCATGTCTCATCTTGCAGCTCTCTGAGGGATGGAAACAACTCTGGGTTCAGCGGTGGCAGTGAGCGACGCGGTGCTGAGCTGTGGGGTAAGCAGCATGGAACAGGGTCATCACAACTTATGTACACTTAAATATCCCCATAAGAAGTAAGAAAGGATGGAGATGGAGGTGGGTTTTGCATGGGGTCTGTAGGAATAAGGGCTGCAAAGGAGAGCTGAGCAGCTGCTTTGCAGGCAGGCAGGACCCACTGGTTGTGAGGAAGGGAGAAGTGATCTGTGAGGGGATGCAAAGTGTGCTGTGAGCTGGAAGAAGTGTGCAAAACTGGGGTGAGAAGCATGAAGAAAGGCAGCAAAAAGGAGTGATTTCCCAGCAGGGAAAGGAAAGGAAGCTGCTTCCTGGTGCTGGCAGCAAAACTGCTGCATCCTGCATGGGAACTCTGCTGCTGGGCATCTCCCCTCACCCCTTCCCATCTGCCCTGCAGCATCCACGTGGAAATCCCCCACTGAAAAAGCCCATTTGATGAACATTTCTTTTTACATTCAGCATCAGATGGACACAGGCAACAGGTTGGGGTCAGCAGGGAGGTTTTGGGGTTCTATCTTCTTGCTTGAGCCTGGCTTTGAGTCAAGGGGGATAATCCCATTGCAAGGGGAGGGTGGCGTTTAACTGCAGTTGATAATAATGAGTGGGAATGGGAGGTGATGTGATTGCTTGGGGGGTGGGGGTGGGAAAGCTCTGATTTTCCCCATAGACAGGCGCTGATGTAGCTGTTCTTGTTGTTTATTTATGGGGGGAGGGCCATGGGGAGTTTTTTACCCATATATTAAACTGCCTTTATATTCAGTCCTCTCTTATTGCCTATCTCTGGCAATGATGGGACTTCTCCTTGTTGTCTTCTACATGACAATCATAACCACAGAGGCAGGAATTGCGTTTCTTTTCAGTCTCTGCAATGAGTTTTAGCACCCAGAAATGGATCCTTCATGGGTCTCTGCTTGTGGGGTGCTGCTGATGGGGGCAAGTTTTGCTTTGCAGGTGAAGTGGAAGAACCACAATGTAAGAAATGAGGGAATATCCCAACTTTGGGGGAACAGAACAGAGCAGGAGGGAAGGTAACAGCATAACCATGCCTTGAACACACCTATTTGTTTATATTATAGTCATTAATTACTTCTTATTTATTCAATTATATGATGGTTTCGTCATCATTAATTATAATTAACCCACCCTGAGTCATTATTTGGGGGAAAAAAGGCATTTTGGGGGCCTGCTGCTCAAACCTGGGCTGCGTTGTTGACCCATTGGAGGTCTCTTCTCCCATAGGTCCCAGCCATAGGCCATGCGTTACCATCCAGCTCACGTTGGCAGCTCTGTTCACGGTGCTGCTCATCACTGCTGTTGCCTTTGCAGGTGAGTGCTGAGGGTTCCAAAGAGCAGAGAAAACCATTTGGGGTCATTGTGTGCATCCCACCTTGGGATCTGTGACCTCAGGATACACAACCACAGGGCTGTGCCCTATGTAGGATTATCTGTGCCCCTACAACCATGGCCAAGGAGCTGTGCCCTATAAGTGTAGGGCATCACAGTGGGCAGGAAAACCTTCCTCCAGAAGACCAACCCCTTCTCTGGGGCTTCTTTGCATCTGGCGTTGACCAAAACTGGACTATTTATGAGGATAAAATGGGCCGTGTCTTTGCTGGTTGTCCATGAAGAAAGAGATGCTGGCACGAATCTCACCAAGCCCAGAGGTCTGCAGGACCAAAAGAAATCTTTTCTCACCCATTAACAACTGATAACTCCACCTGAGGGCACTTTTAGGCTGGAAATCTACACTGGCAGCAGTTTGGAAGGTGCAGCTCCTGCCATTTCTCATCCCTTTGGCTCTGTCCATGGCAGTGCAGGCATTCCAGCCCCATCCCCAGCCCTGTGCTCAGTGTCCCTTCGACTGGATTGGATTCAGAGGAAAGTGCTACCGCTTCTCAGAGGATGAAAGCAATTGGACTTCCAGCCACAACAACTGCTCTGCTCTCGGTGCTTCCTTGGCTGTGTTGGACAGCGCTGAGGACTTGGTGAGGGGGACACAAAAGAGCCACCAATGGATCTTCTCCTCCTGCGGGCTTCTTGGCTGCTCTGTCAGTATTTCCTTTCTGGTTTCAGGCTGAGGAGGTGGATGGTGGTTGCCTTGAGGGTAGGTTGGTCCACTGCTCCAAATTCAAAAGGAAAAGGCAATAGAACTATCAAGCAGCCACTCTGCCTTAACGATGATGAGCTTCAGTAATGGATTGGGCCATTTCAAGCACTGAGATCATTGGTTGAAAGGGTTCTGCAGGCAATGGAACATCCCAAAGCATCCCATGACCTGTTCCCTCTCCTCTCTTTGCAGAGCTTCGCAATGAGACACATAGGCAGCTCCCCACACTGGGTTGGCCTCACACGGGAAGGCCAAGAGCATCCATGGCAATGGCTGAACCGCTCTCCTTCATCTCACCCGTGAGTTCCCATCCTTGTCTTGGAAGCTGCAGCTTTTCCAGACATGAAATGTCCATTTCTGAGCCTCGGGAGCATTTCTGGTGCTGCTTTATGTGGTGAGATGTGGGGAAGGCGCTTTGCACCACTTGGAGTCATACAAGTTCATTCAGCAGCAGAAGTGGGGCAGGAAAAAGAGATTCCCATTGACTTAATCACATTCTGTTTAGTTTCACCACTGCTATTCCCCACCACCTGAGCTCTGTCTGTGTGTGTCTGTCTGTCCATCCATCCAGGTTCCAGGTGCAAGGCGATGGTCCCTGTGCATACCTGGGGGAGGCCGGGCTCAGCTCCTCCCACTGCAGCCAGCGCAGGAATTGGGTTTGAACCAAACCCGCCTTGCAAAACCCGAGCAAGAACTTCTGCATCAGCACCTGAGCTGCTCCCGGACCCCAAAACGCCGTGCAAGAAGGAAGAAACCAAGGCACAGAGCTCCGCTTTCAGCTGCTCTCGGAAGCAACGGGAGGGCAATGCGCTCCTCCAGCCCAAGTCCCACAGTGCCGCCTATGGGGCTGCGCGGAACAAAGCAATGCTGTTTGCTCATGGGAAACGCTTCTTCGGTGCTCTCCTCCACTCCTACGTGTACAGCAGACCAATTCCTTCTGCCCATTTGATGCAATAAAAGAGCATATTAGGTGAAAGGACCCAAACCACCTTCTGGGACTGAACGGAATAGAAGAGCACAGACCGCCCACTTCCTTCCCCTGCCGTCGCACAACAGAAGGTCCCCATGGATGTGCAGACAACGGGACAGCGTCGGAGCGGCTTCTTCTTGGGGAGGGCACGGAGCGGGCGTTGCGGCGGCACGGGGGAAGCGTGGGGGGGCAACACGAGGGAGAGCCGCGGCCGGGAGTGCGGGGGGTGTCGGTGGAGCGGCTCGGCGGAGCAGCAGCTAATTCAGCATCCCTGCGGGGAGACGGGCAGAGCTGAGCCCAGCTCGGGGCCGGGAATAGGAAGAGGAAAAGGAACGGGAAAAGGAATGGGATGTTACCTGGAGCGGTGGCCACGGGTTGCCCTGAAACACAGCGAGACGAGGTCAGAGCGGTCGTAACCCCCCTCCCATAGACTCAGCCCCGCTCCCCAGCGCTCACCTTTCTGACTGCGCAGGAACATGAAGAGCCCCAGCGCCAGGAAGACGAGCCCCAGCACGAAGCCCCCCACGCCCGTCAGCATTTTGCTCCTGCCCGCGTCCGACGGCGGCTCTGCGGGGACCAAGGCGGGGGCTCAGCGCCGGGGGACGACGCTCCGCCCTTCCCCCCTTCCTTCTCCCCTTCCTCATCCCCGGCTCGGGCCTTACCCCAGGGCTGGCTGATGCCTTGCGGCAGGCTGGCGTGCTCCACCCGGCACTCGTAGCTGTCCCCGCGCCGCGGGACGGTCTCCAGCACCACCAGCACCTGGTACGTCCAGTCCCCGTTCTGCATCACGTCCGTGGACACCACGCGCTCCGTCTCCTCCCTCCCGTTCTGGAACCACTTCACCTCGATCTCCGGCGGGTAGAAGCCCGTCACGTAGCACGCCAGCCGGTCGCTTTCGCCCAGGGAGCCCGACTGCAGCGCCGAGACCCTCACCTTGGGCTGCACTGCGGGGCACGGCGGGAGCGCTGCGGACCGACCGCCACAGCGCGGCGCCTGCCCGTCCGTCCGCGCTGTGCCCCGCCGCACTCACCGCTCCTCTGCGCCGTTACGGGCTCAAGCGCCCCGTAGTTAAGCCGGCAATACCTGTCCACCTGTCCCCGTTTGTACTCCAGATACTCGGTGTCGCTGTTGAAGTGCTCAGCTTGCAGCTCCCCCAGCGGTGAATCGGCCACATATTTCCCCACGTCGCTGTCGAAGTGCATTAACTGCTGCCGGTTATAGATGTGCCTGTCTACATATCTCACCCGCTGGGTGCCATTGAGGAAGTGGCACTCAATTGTACCCTCCACTGGAAGAACGCTGCGGGCAGACGGCACGGTCAGGGCTCACAGCCGCCCTCAGCCAGACCCCCCACCCCCTCCCCTTCCCCGCTGCCCCCCAAGCTCACCCGAGGGCCGCGTTCCGTAGGCAGACCGGGCTCCCAGCGCCAGCAGTGCCACCAGCACGGCCACCGCCGCCGGGACGCGCCCGCTCCCCATGGCTGCTGCCGCCCGACGATGGGGGACCCGGCATCACGCTCCAGCAGAGACCCCGGGGCCGGGCGGTGAGGCCCAATGAGGGGCGACGGTGGTGGGAGGCGTCACCCGTCTCCAGGCAGAGCTGGGCGCAGCGGGGCTCCCTAACACTCTGCCCCCATCCCACCGCCCCACGGGGGTTTCCACGGCCCTCGTCCCACCCTATGGTCCCCCCTCGATATCACCACGGTCATTCATTGTTCACCACTATATGGCCGTGGTCATTCAATAGTCTCACCGTAACGATGCCACTTTCTGACCCCATTCTCATCCCATACTCCCCCTTTTTGTCAGCCCAATCTAATCCCAGTGTCACCCAGTTGTCCCCAGCACCACTCAGCTACCTCACCAACCCAAGACTTCCTCCCATTGCTCCCAGTTTGCTCCCAGTTCCCTCCCTTCCCCCCCCCCCCAGTCTGGTTTGTGTGGACACATGGAGACTAGAGAGAACTTTGGGGTGAAAACCCCTTTATTATCTGGAGCTGAGGTGCTGAGAGCTGGAGTGGAGGTCACTGTGATTTCTGCAAGACACGGAGGGTTGGAGGGTGGGATGAGAATGGTGAGTTTTGGGGTGCTTGGAGGTGTTTTGGGGGGGTATTTGGGGTTTTTGGGGGTATTTGGGGTTTCTTGGGGGGGATGTTACCTTGGTTTCCTCTTCGGGTCGTGCAGCTGAGGGGAGAGAAAGAGTGAGTGGATGGGGATGTGGGGACATGGGGACACAGCATCATTAAGATACTAGGACATAGTGACGTTGTTCATGGGGTCATAGGGCCATTGGGATATTGGGGTGTGAGTATGTGGGGGCACTGGGAGCTGGGAACAGCCCTCACCTTTCGGGTAGAGCCAACGGATGAGGCCACAGAGGATAAAAGCCACCAAGAAGAGTCCTGTGATGTCCTCCAGGTGCGGCCCCTCAGTGCCTGTGGGGACAATGACTGCCCTAAGCAGAGAGGCACCACCTTGGGTTCGGTCTCCAACCCTGGGGCTGGGGTCCTTTGGTGTCCCCAACCCAAATCCATTATCTCTGGTCGTCCCAAGCCATCCTCCTGATGTCCCCATGACCCTCCTAACCACTGTCCCAGTGTCCCTTGGTGTCCCCAACCTCAGTTCCAGTGTCCCTTGGTGTCCCCAGCCATGATCCCAATGTCCCCATGACCCTCCTAACCAAGGTCACAGTATCTCTTGGTGTCCCCAACCTCAGTTCCAGTGTCCCAGCCACAATCCCAATGTCCCCATGACCCTCCTAACCATGGTCCAGTATCCCTTGGTGGTCCACCATATCCTCAGTTCCAGTGTCCCTTGTGTCCCGCAACCACGATTCCCTAAGTGTCGCCTTAGACCCTCCTAACCATGATCCCGATATCGAACCCTTGGTGTCCCCCTAAAACCACACCGATCTCAATGTCCTTAGACGATCTAACGTCCACGGTACTCGCGCGTAATCTCTTCCGGTCGTTGCCCGCCCAACCTGCAGCTCCAGTGTCCCTTGGTGTCCCCAACAACGAATCCCAATGTCCGCTTAGACCGCATCCTAACCATGATCCCAATGATCCTCTTGGTGTCGCCTAACCACGATCTCAATGTCCCTGTAGACCCATCTAACCCACGGTCCCCGGTAATCTCTTGGTGTCCCCTCAACCTTCAGTTCGCAGTGGTCCCGCTGGTTGTTCCCAGCCATGAATCTCATTGTCGCCTCAGACCCGTCTAATCTACTTGTCCAGTTCCCTTGGTGCCCCAACCTCCATTTCCAGTGTTCGTTAGATCCTCCTAAACCCATGATGGTGCCCAAGTCCTTTTGGTGTCCCCAGCCACAATCTCAGTGTCCCTTAGACCCTCCTAACCACAGTCCCAGTGTCTCTTCGTGTCCCCAACCATGATCCCAATGTCCCTTGGTGTCCCCAACCACGATCCCAATGTCCCTTAGACCCTCCTAACCATGATCCCAATGACCCTTGGTGTCCCTAACCACGATCTCAGTGTCCCTTAGACCCTCCTAACCACAGTCCCAATGTCTCTTGCTGTCCCCAGCCTCAGTTCTAGTGTCCCTTGGTGTCCCCAGCCACTATCCCAATATCCCTTAGACCCTCCTAACCATGGTACCAGTATCTCTTGGTGTCCCCAACCATGATTCCAATGTCCCTTAGACCCTCCTAACCACAGTCCCACCATCCCAATACCTCCCATATCCCCACATCCCCCCTCACCAGCCAAGAGGAGTCGGACAGAGACTCGTATTGGTTTGTCCAATGCACCGTGGGTGACAACGCAGCTGTAGACATCCCCATGGTGTTGGGGATGTGCAGGGACCAGCCGTGCTGCTGCTGTCCTGCTGTAGGTTCCATCAGCAGCCCGGCGATGACTTGAAGTCCAGCTGTCCATCACTGAGCCCCCTGTTGATCGCGATGGCCTCGACTTCTCTGCACGGCGCTGCCACGTCACGGTCACATCCAAGGGGTAGAAGCCAGACACGTGGCACCGCAGTTCTGCTGACATCCCCGGGGTCACCACCAGGTTCTTTGGGGACAGTATCACCTTGGGGGGTGCTGGGAGACACATAGGGGGACATTGGTCCTATATAGCCCATAGGGCTCCATCCTATTGGGCTCATCCATGCCTATGGACCTACAGGGGAACTGTGGTGTGATGCCAACCCATCCTATGGGAATCATCATCCCATATATCATATCATATCATATCATCATATCATATCATATCATATCATATCATATCATATCATATCATCATCCTATAGGATATTATATATATCATCATATCATACTATAGGACTCACATCCCCCATAGGAACACCACCCAGTCCCATCCACCCTATAGCCCCCATAGGAATACCACCCAATCCCATCCACCCTACAACCCCCATAGAAATACCACCTGGTCCCATCCACCCTATAGGCCCCATAGGAATACCACCCGGTCCCATCCACCCTACAGCCCCCATAGGAATACCACCCAGCCCCATCCACCCTATAACCCTCATAGGAATACCACTCAGTCCCATCCACCCTATAGCCCCCGTAGGAATACCACCACCCAGTCCCATCCACCCTACAACCCCTATAGGAATACCACCCAGTCCCATCCACCCTACAGCCCCCATAGGAATACCACCCAGTCCCATCCACACTACAGCCCCCATAGGAATACCACCCAGTCCCATCCACCCTATAGCCCCCGTAGGAATACCACCAGGTCCCATAAGTCCTATATGACCAACATGAATACCACACATTCACACACACCCCATAGAAACAGCACCCAACCCCACACCCCATAGGAACACCACCAGCCCCACATGGACTCACCAAAGACACTGAGCTGCAGCACCGTCTGCGCGTGCCCATGGGGCAGGAACACTGAGCAGATATAGGTGCCCTCATCCCCCGGTGATGGTCTCGCCAGGCGCAGTGTCACCGCTGTCACCCCGTCCCCATCCCGTGTCCCCAGCAGCAGTTCAGCCCCAGGGGTGGCACGGGGGGCACGGGCGCTGGTGCTGTCATAGGCCAGCAGGACCTGCCCTGCACCCCTGCTTTGGTGACGCCACTCGAGGACAAAAGGGGATGGAGGGGCAGCGAAGGCGCAGTGAAGATGGATGGGGGACCCCGCATGGCCATGGAGGGTCGGGGTGTGGGTGAGCACCGCCAGGGACACTGTGGGGACACGGGGAGGTGAGGGGACATTGGGGACAATGGTGGGACATGGGGAGGTGAGGGGATATGGGGATACCAAGGGGACATAGGGACACTGGGGGGACATGGGGAGGTGAGGGGACATAGGGACACTGAGGGGACACAGGGAAGTGAGGGGACATGAGGACATTGGTGGATATGGGAAGGTGAGGGGACATGGAGATGAGAACACTGGGGGGACATGGGGACATTGGGTGATGTAGGGAGGTGAGAGGACATGGGGACACTGGGGGGACATGGGCAGGTGAGGGGACATGGGGACATGAGGGGACATGGAAATACCAGGGGGACATAGGGACAATGGGGGGACATAGGGACACTGGGGGGACATGCGGACAGGAGGGGACACGGGGATACCAGGGGGACATGGGGATACTACGGGGATATGGGGACAATGGTGGGACATGGGGAGCTGAGGGGATATGGGGACATTGGGGGGACACAGGGAAACTGGGGGGACATAGGGACAATGGGGGACATGGGGAGGTGAGGGAACATTGGGGACAATGGTGGGACACAGGGAGGTGGGGGGGCATGGGGACAATGGGGGGACATGAGGGCAGTGGGGGGACATGGGAAGGTGAGGGGACATAGGGACACTGAGAAGTCATGGGGAGCTGAGGGGACATGGGGATACTAGGGGTACATAGGGACACTAGGGGGACATGGGGACACCAGCAGGATATAGGGATACTGGGGGAACATGGGGACGTGAGGGGACATGTGGATGGGAGGGGACGTGAGAACACTGGGGGGCATGGGGACATTGGGTGATGTGGGGAGGTGAGGGGACATGGGGACACTGAGGTGACATGGGGACAGGAGGGGATATTGAGGGGACATGGGGGAAGTAAGGGGACATGGGGACACTGGGGGACTTGGGGAGGTGAGGGGACACAGGGCATAGGGACATTGGGGGACATGGGGAGCTGAGGGGACATGGGGACACCCAGGGAGGGATACCCCAGTCCCGTCCCCCCCCCTTACCGGCAGCAGTGATGGTTCCTTCTGTGTTCGTCCCCCCCTGCAGCAGCGCAGTGGCACCGTACTGGGGGGTCCCCACCGCCGCCACCCACCACTGCCCCCCCGCGGTTGGGGGGCTGCGGGCGTCGGGGTGCAGAGGGCGGCTCCATGGGGCAGAGCCGGTTTGGGGGTTGGTAGGGTTCAATTCACAGCTGGGGGGTGTCCGGGGGGGGACCCCGAGTGGGGTCAGAGCTCCCCAGGGGTCTGCGGGGGGAGAAAGGAGTGAGAGGGATGAAGGGATGGGGGGCTGGGGGGGGGGGGGGGGCGTAATGGGGTCGTTTTGGGGTTAATGGGGACACTGGGGATAGTGTGGGAGCTATTGGGGGTTAATGGGGTCTCTGGGGGATATAGGGGGTGCATTAGGGACGCTTGGGGGTAATGGGAATATTGGGAGTAATGGGACTCTTGGGGATCTTGGGGGCGGTAATGGGGATTTTGGGGGACATTGGTGCCATTTTGGGGATGATAAGGGACCGTGGGGACATGGAGGAGCGATAGGGACATTGGGAACGTTGGGATGATGGGGACATAGGGGATATTTTGGGGGGCGATGGGAGTATTATGGGAAGTAAAGGAGATGGGGACATGGGAGTGGGGGGGAGGACAAAGGATGGTCACAGCACCCCACGTACCGCTGATATTGAAGGTGACTTCGGGCTCCGGACCGGGTTCGGGGGGGGTCTCCGCGTCCCCCCCAAAGCGCAGCAGTGCGGGACGGGTATTGCCCCCCCCCGGCAGCGCACCCCCGCGCCCCACCCCATCCAGCAGAGCGCATCGAATCGGAGCGGGGGGGGGCGGAGAAGAAGCGGCGTCTTTAACCCTAAATTGGGACCAGCAGAGCCCTGGGGGTGGAGGAGAAGCTCAGCACGGAGGATGGGGGGGGCAATTTAAGGGTGGGATATGAGGGGGTCCGGGGGGGGGGTCGGGTCTCACCCGCTAGCAGCAGCCGCAGCCCCGCAGCCATCGTTCTCCACTGCTTTCGCTTTCAGCTCCGCTGTGGCCACACCTCCCTCCCGCCCCCTCCCCTGTTACTTCGTCAATATTGATTATAAATCCCTGAAAACCATTAAAAAATGGGGGGTCGGGGGGGTCGGAGAGGGGAAACTCATTCAGAAACGGTGGTGGAGAGGGGACGTGGGTGGGATATCCCTGTTTTCCCCACATGCTGATCTAAACCAGCCACTATCACCCACCCCAGAGCCATGGGTGACGTAAAGATCAGATTAAAGCACATATTTGACCCTTCAGTGCTTCCATGGGGGGGTCTTCGGGGGGGTCTTTGTGATCTTCAGTGGTCTTTGGTGGCCTTTGGTGATCTTTGGTGGTCTTTGGCCATCTTTGGTGGTCTTTGGTGGTCTTCAGAAGCCTTCAGTGGCCTTCAGTGATCTTTGGTGGTCTTTGGCGATCTTTGGTAATCTATGGAGATCTTTGGTGATCTTTGGCAATCTATGGAGATCTTTGGTGATCTTTGGTAATCTTTGGTGGTCTTTGGTGATCTATGGTGATCTTTGGTGATCTTTGGTGGTCTTTGGTGATCTTTGGTGGTCTTTGGCCATCTTTGGTGATCTTTGATTGTCTTTGGTGGTCTTCAGAGGTCTTCAGTGGCCTTTGCTAATCTTCAGTGGTCTTTGGTGATCTTCATTGGTCTTTGATAAAGATGTTGAGGAGACAGACCCCCTGGGGACACCATTTGTCATTTGTGAGAAAAGGGTGACAAAGAGGTGACCCTGGCATGACTATGGTGAGTCCATTGGGTGACCAGGGGGTGACCACAGCCACATAGTGGGGTGAACACTGGATGGCCATGCTGGGATCAAAGAGGAACCATCGGGTGGGACGAGGACCGTGGGGACCCCGTGGGGCGGTGGGAAGGGGACAGAGTGTCAGAGGGAGCCTCGCTGCGCCCAACTCTGCCTGGAAACGAGTGACACGTCCCCGCCCCGCCGCTTCTCATTGGCCCTCCCCGCCCGGACCCGTGCTCTTTGCGACCG
>NC_029531.1:129717-162279 GCF_001577835.2 Coturnix japonica | reverse complement strand
CTGTGTTTCAGGGCAACCCGTGGCCACCGCTCCAGGTAACATCCCATTCCTTTTCCTCTTCCTATTCTTGTCCCCGAGCTGGGCTCAGCTCTGCCCGTCTCCCCGCAGGGATGCTGAATTAGCTGCTGCTCCGCCGAGCCGCTCCACCGTCACCCCCCGCACTCCCGGCCGCGGCTCTCCCTCGTGTTGCCCCCCCACTCTCCCCCCGTGCCGCCGCAGCGCCCGCTCCGTGCCCTCCCCAAGAAGAAGCCGCTCCGACGCTGTCCCATTGTCTGCACATCCATGGGGACCTTCTGTTGTGCGACGGCAGGGGAAGGAAGCGGGCGGTCTGTGCTCTTCTATTCCGTTCAGTCCCAGAAGGTGGTTTGGGTCCTTTAACCAAATATACTCTTTAATTGCATCAAATGGCTGGAAGGAATTGGTCTGTTGTACACGTAGGAGTGTTGGAGAGCGTCCAAGAAGCATTTCCTATGAGCAATCAGCATTAAAAGTCGTTACCTGTGAATTCAGCTGCTTTATGGGTCCCTTGGGCTCACTACCCTCCCTGTATTGGGGTCCTCTCCCACACGTATAGGGGTCCCCACTCAAATCTGCTGCTGCATCGCGCAGGGGTTGCCAGCAGCGCACGGATAGCCCCTAAAACCGGGGTTATAGCGCTCGTTCAAGAGTCAGACGGTTCAACAAATGTTAATCGGAGCCGAAGCTCCGCCTGGGATTCGCTTTGTTCCGCGCAGCCCAATAGGCGGCACTGTGGTACTTGGGCTGGAGGAGCGCATTGCCCTCCCGTTGCTTCCGAGAGCAGCTGAAAGCGGAGCTCTTTGCCTTCGTTTCTTCCTTCTTGCACGGCGTGTTGGGGTCCGGGAGCAGCTCAGGTGCTGATGCAGAAGTTCTTGTTCGGGTTTTGCAAGGCGGGTTTGGTGCAAACCCAATTCCTGCGCTGGCTGCAGTGGGAGGAGCTGAGCCCGGCGTCCCCCAGGTATGCACAGGGACCATCGCCTTGCACCTGGAACCTGGATGGATGGACAGACAGACACACACAGACAGAGCTCAGGTGGTGGGGAATCGCAGTGGTGAAACCAAACAGAGTGTGATTAAGTCAATAGGAATCTCTTTTTCCTGCCCTTCTTCTGCTGCTGTATGAACTTGTATGACTCCAAACGGTACAAAGCGCCTTCCCCACATCTCCTCACCCCATAATGCAGCACCAGAAATGCTCCCGAGGCTCAGAAATGGACATTTCAGGGCTGGAAAAGCTGCAGCTTCCAAGACAAGGATGGGAACTCACGGGTGAGATGAAGGAGAGCAGTTCAGCCATTGCCATGGATGCTCTTGGCCTTCCCGTGTGAGGCGAACCCAGTGTGGGGAGCTGCCTTTGTGTCTCATTGCGAAGCTCTGCAAAGAGAGGAGAGGGAACAGATGATGGGATGCTTTGGGATATTTCATTGCCTGCAGAACCCTTTCAACCACTGATCTCAGTGCTTGAAATGGCCCAATCCATTACTGAAGCTCATCATCACAGAACTGTAGGGGTTGGAAGGGACCTCTAGAGATCATCGAGTCCACCTCCCTGCCAAAGCAGGTTCCCTACACCACATCACACACGTAGGCATCCAACTGGGACCTGAATATCTCCAGAGAAGGAGACTCCATAACCCCCCTGTTCAGCCTATTCCAGTGCTCCGTCACCCTCACCGTAAAGAAGTTCTTGCTCACATTAGTGCGGAACTTCCTATGCTGTACATTCATCCCATTACCCCTAGTCCTGTCCCCACGCACTACTGAAAAGAGACCAGCCTCACCACTATGGCCCCACACCTCCGGTATTTATAAACCTGGATCCAATTCCCTCTCAGCCTTCTTTTCTCAAGGCTAAACAGACCCAGTTCCTAAGTCTCTCCTCATAGGGGAGATGCTCCTGGCCCTTCACCATCTTAGTGGCCATCTGCTGGACTCTTTCCAAGAGATCCCTGTCTTTTTTGTACTGGGGAGCCCAGAACTGGACACAGTATTCCAGATGAGGCCTCACCAGGGCAGAGTAGAGGGGGAGGATCACCTCCTTCGACCTGCTGGACATGTTCTTTTTAATGCACCCCAGTAGCCATTGGCATTTAATGCACCCCAGAATGCCATTGGCCTTTTTGGCCATGAGAGCACACTGCTAACTCAAGGCCATTCTATCATCCACGAGGACACCCACGTAACTCTCAGCAGAGCTCCTCTCCAGCAGCTCATCCCCAGCCAGTACTGGTTCATGCAGTTCTTCCTCCCTAGATGTAAGACATCTACATCTACACTTCCTTTTGATAAACCTCATCTGGTTTATTACTGCCCAGCTCTCCAGCCTGTCCAGGTCTTGCTGAATGGCAGCACAGCCTTCAGGCGTGTCAGCCAATCCTCCCAACTTCGTGTCATTACAAACTTGCTGAGGGTGGTCACTATCCCCTCATCAAGGTCATTGATGGGGATGTTGAACAAGATCGGACCCAGTACAGACCCCTGGGGGATGCCGCTAGTTACAGGCCTCCAGCCAGACACCGCACTGCCAACGACAACCCTCTGCGCTCTGCCAGTCAGCCACTTCTCGACCCACTTCACCGTCCACTCATCTATCCCACACTACCTCAGCTCTGTTATAAGGATGTCATGGGAGACAGTATCAAAAGCCTTACTGAAATCAAGGTAGACTACATCTACCACTCTCCCTCCATCCACCCAGCTAGTGTCATCTTCATAAAAGGCCACCAGGTTGGTCAAGCACGACCTCTCCTTGGTGAACCCCTGTTGACTACTCCTGATAACCTCCTTATCTCCCAGTTGTCTGGAGATGGCATCCAGCACAAGCTGTTCATCACCTCTCCAGGGATAGAAGTGAGGCTGACCGGCCTATAATTACCCGGGTCTTCCTTCTTGCCCTTCTTGAAGGCCAGAGTGACACTGGCTGTCCTCCAGTCTTCAGTCACCTCCTCCATTCTCCAAGACCTCTCACAGCTGATGGAGAGCGGTTCAGCAATGACCTCTGCCAACTCGCTCAGCACACGTGGATGCACCCCATCAGGTCCCAGGACAGTGTCATGGATGACAGTGTGGACAGCTGGGTCCCATCCCATGTGCACATCTGTGTCCCATGCTGCATGGACACCTGGATGGCATTGGGAATGGCCAGGTCCTGTTGCACTGAGGACATCTGGTACCCATCGGGGACACTGGGGATATGGTTGGGTGATGGTGAGGTCACTATGAAGGGAACGCTGGAGGAACATGAGCTGAACAAGACCTGATGACAGGTCTGTTAACCTTGAGCAGAGCATGAACGGACAGGGGGACAAAAAAGGGGGAGTACTGGATGAGAATGGGGTCACAAAGTGGCATCATAACGGTGAGACCATTGAGTGACCACAGCCATACAGTGGCGTGAACAGTGAATGACCGTGGTGATATCGTGGGGGACCATCGGGTGGGACGAAGGGCGATGGGACCCCCGTGTGGCGATGGGAGAGGGGAAGAGTGTCAGACAGAGCCCCGCTGCGCCCAGCTCTGCCTGGAGACGGGTGACGCCTCCCCGCCCCGCCGCCCCTCATTGGCCCTCACCGCCCGGCCCCGGGCTGGGTGCTGGCGTGGGGTGCCGGGTCCCCCATCGTCGGGCGGCAGCAGCCATGGGGAGCGGGCGCGTCCCGGCGGCGGTGGCCGTGCTGGTGGCACTGCTGGCGCTGGGAGCCCGGTCTGCCTACGGAACGCGGCCCTCGGGTGAGCTCGGAGCCGCGCTCGGGGATCCGGAGGGATGGAGGGCGGGGGGCGGGAGAGCAGCGGGTGGGGGGCAGCGGGGATGGGAGTGGGCGGGGGATGTGGCGGGGGGCGGCTCTGAGCCCTGACCGTGCCTTCTGCCCGCAGCGTACTTCCAGCATTCTTTTATATCGGAGTGCCACTTCCTGAACGGCACCCAGCGGGTGAGGTTGGTGGACAGGTACATCTACAACCGGCAGCAGTACGTGCACTTTGACAGCGACGTGGGGAAATTTGTGGCCGATACAGCGCTGGGAGAGCGTCAGGCTGAGTACTGGAACAGCCAAACCGAGATTCTGGAGGATGCACGGGGTGCAGTGGACACGTACTGCCGGTACAACTACGGGGTGGATGAGCCCTTCACGGTGCAGAGGAGCGGTGAGTGCGGCGGGGCACAGCGCGGACGGACGGGCAGGCGCCGCGCTGTGGCGGTCGGTCCGCAGCGCTCCCGCCGTGCCCCGCAGTGCAGCCCAAGGTGAGGGTCTCGGCGCTGCAGTCGGGCTCCCTGGGCGAAAGCGACCGGCTGGCGTGCTACGTGACGGGCTTCTACCCGCCGGAGATCGAGGTGAAGTGGTTCCAGAACGGGAGGGAGGAGACGGAGCGCGTGGTGTCCACGGACGTGATGCAGAACGGGGACTGGACGTACCAGGTGCTGGTGGTGCTGGAGACCGTCCCGCGGCGCGGGGACAGCTACGAGTGCCGGGTGGAGCACGCCAGCCTGCCGCAAGGCATCAGCCAGCCCTGGGGTAAGGCCCGAGCCGGGGATGAGGAAGGGGAGAAGGAAGGGGGGAAGGGCGGAGCGTCGTCCCCCGGCGCTGAGCCCCCGCCTTGGTCCCCGCAGAGCCGCCGTCGGACGCGGGCAGGAGCAAAATGCTGACGGGCGTGGGGGGCTTCGTGCTGGGGCTCGTCTTCCTGGCGCTGGGGCTCTTCATGTTCCTGCGCAGTCAGAAAGGTGAGCGCTGGGGAGCGGGGCTGCGCATGGGGGAGGGGGGTTACGACCGTTCTGACCTCGTCTCGCTGTGTTTCAGGGCAACCCGTGGCCACCACTCCAGGTAACATCCCATTCCTTTTCCTCTTCCTATTCTTGTCCCCGAGCTGGGCTCAGCTGTGCCCGTCTCCCCGCAGGGATGCTGAATTAGCTGCTGCTCCGCCGAGCCGCTCCACCGGCACTCCCGGCTGCCGCCCCGGCTCCCCCTCGGGCTGTCACCGCGTCCCTTCGAGCTGTCACCGCGATGCGTTTTTTTGTCCCCATCCTATTAAACGCGCTGCATTTTTTTGTCCCCATCCTATTAAACGCGCTGACTTGGAAGCCGCCGTTCGCTGCCCGTGAATCATTTGGGGACTTTCCGTCGCGTGGGGAGGGGGGAGGGAAGTGAAAGCTGAGTGGGGAAGCGAACCCATAAGCCGCCCTATGGGCCCCACGGGACTGCAGATGGGGTGGGGTTGGACTCAGCCTCGTGGCCTCCAACGACCCCCATACAGCCCCTATATTTACCCCACTACCAGCTTTTGGTCACTCCATTTTCCTTGTGTTACCTGCGGGATCCCTATGTGATCATCCTAAGGTCTCCTCATCCTTTCCATCATTGACCATGCAGCCTATGGGTAACCCAAAGCCACAACAGCAGGGGGGGTTGGGTGGAGATATGGGATCAGGACGCAGATATGGGGGCAGGTGTGGGGTCAAGAGGCAGAAATGGGGGCAGCAGGCAGGTACGGGGTGAGGAGGCAGGTATGGGGTCAGATGACAGGCATGGGTTCAGGAGGAAGGTACAGGGTCAGGAGGAAGGTATGGGGTCTGGAGGCAGATACGGGAGCAGGAGGCAGATATGGGGTCATGAAACAGGTATGAGGGCAGGAGGCAGTTATGGATCAGGAAGCAGATATGGGTTGGGAGAGAGATATGGGGTCAGGAGGAAGGTATGGGGTCTGGAGGAAGGGATGGGGTCTGAAGGAAGGTATGGGGTCCAGAAGCAGATATGGGGTCAGGAAGAAGGTACAGGGTCTGGAAGCAGGTATAGGGTCAGGAGACAAATACGGGGTCCAGAGGCAGGCATGGGGTCAGGAGGCAGGTGTAGGGTTCAGAGGCAGATATGGAGTCATGAAACAGGTATGAGGGCAGGAGGCAGATATGGGATCAGGAAGCAGATATAGGGTTGGGAGGCAGGTGTGGGGTGCAGAGGCAGGTACAGGATCAGGAGGCACATAGGGGTCCAGAGACAGGCAGGTACGGGGTGTGGAGGCAGGCATGGGGGCAGGAGGCAGATATGGGATCAGGAAGCAGATATAGGGTCGGGAGGCAGGTACAGGATCAGGAAGCAGGTACAGGGTCAGGAAGCAGATACAGGTCCAGAGGCAGGCATGGGGTCAGGTGGCAGATATAGGGTCCAGAGGCAGATACGGGGGCAGGAGATGGGTATAGGGTTGGGAGGCAGATATGGGATCAGGAGGCAGATATGGGACCAGGAGGCAGGTATGGGGTCTAGAGGCAGATACAGGGGCAAGAGATGGGTATAGGGTCGGGAGGCAGATATGAGAGCAGGAGGCAAGATATGAGGTCATGAAACAGGTATGAGGGCAGGAGGCAGATATGGGTGCAGGAGGAAGGTAAGGGGGCCTGGAGGCAGGCATAGGGTCAGGAGACAAATATGGGTCCAGAGGGAGGCATGGGGTCAGGAGAAAGATATGGGGGCAGGAGGTAGGTATGGGGTCCAGAAGTAGATATGGGGTCAGGAGGCAGGTACAGGGTCTGGAGGCAGATATGGGGTCAGGTCGCAGATATAAGGTCCGGAGGCAGATAAGGGGGCAGGAGACTGGCATTGGGTTGGGAGGCAGGTATGGGATATGGGGTCAAGAAACAGGTATGAGGGCAGGAGGCAGATATGGGTGCAGGAGGAAGGTAAGGGGGCTGGTGGCAGGCATAGGGTCAGGAGGCACATAGGGGTCGGTCCAGAGGCAGGCAGGTATGGGGTGCAGGAGACAGGAAGGCGATCCAGAGGCAGATACAGGTCCGGAGGGAGGCATGGGGTCAGGAGGAAGGTATGGGGTCCAGAAGTAGATATGGGGTCAGGAAGGCACAGGGTCTGGAGGCAGGCATAGGGTCAGGAGACAAATATGGGGTCCAGAGGCAGATACAGGTGCAGGAAGCAGATATGGGATCAGGAGGCAGGTACAGAGTCTGGAGGCAGATATGGGTCCAGAGGCAGGAATGGGGTCAGGAGGCAGATATGGGATCAAGAAGCAGATATGGGCTGGGAGGCAGATATAAGGTCCAGAGGCAGATATGGGGTGAGGAGGCAGGTATGGGATATGAGGTCATGAAACAGGTATGAGGGCAGGAGGCAGATATGGGATCAGGAAGCAGATATGGGTTGGGAAGCAGATAAGGGGTCCAGAGGCAGATATGGGGTCAGGAGAAAGGTATGGGGTCCAGAAGTAGATATGGGGTCAGGAGGCAGGTACAGTGTCTAGAGGCAGATAGAGGCAGGTATAGGGTTGGGAGGCAGATATGGGGTCAGGAGGAAGGTATGGGGTCCAGAAGCAGGCATGGGGTCAGGAGGCATATACGGGGTCCCAGATCTGTCCCTACAAGCACAGGGTGGTGAAGCAGCCCAGCCAATGGCACCGTGTCACTCTGCCCCATCACTTGTCACCATCCAGACACCACAAAGCAGCAGCCCCAGCTCAACTCGAATAATATTTTCTTTATTTACACGTTAAAGAATCGAAAGGTTGGAGAAACCATACAGTAAAGATGAAAACACGGCTCTAAAGGGGGCTAATGGGGGGGTAGGAGGGTGAAAGAAGAGGGGGATGGGGGGGAGGGGGAAAAAAACAAAACCAAAACGAGTAGAAAAAACAATGATACAGTCAACGTAAAAAAGGGGGTGGCCCTCCCTCCCCCAATGGGAACATGCGGCGCTGCGTGCCGGGATGGGGGGATATGGGGGGGCGAGGGGGGGGTTTATTATATACAGGGTGTGGGGGGGATGGGGGGGCCGGGCAGCTCCAATAAATTAAAACCCCTCCAGCTACAACAATGGGGTGGGGGCAAGTTTTGCCCCTTTTTTCTCTGCCTGGGTGTTTTTTTTCCTTCTTTAAATGCTTCTTTATTTATTATTTTTATTTCTTTTTTTTTTATTAAAAACCCCAAAACCTGTTTTTTTTTACCCCCCTCCCTCCCTACCCTCCCCCTCCCCCACACTTTAGTTTTCCAGCCAACCCTAACACAACAAACAGTAAAACCTGCTGGGAGGGCATCAAACACCCCCCCCAACCCCCCCCTTATTTATCTGACCCCACATTGCGCCCTGGGGATGCTTGGGGAGCTCCGGTCACACCAGGACCCCCCACCCCTCTTTTTTAAACCCCCCCACCAAGGCTGAGTCCATGGGGCATCCCCTGTGGGCTCTATGGGGGGCTCTCAGTCCGTTCCACACCGGCCCGGTCCCGCAGAGCCGCTTGGGATGTTGCCCCTTTGTTGGTGCTGTGGGGTGGTGGTGGGGTCATGGGGTGGGGGGGTTTAACCCGAATCTGAGTCGCTGGTGTCCGAGGATGAAGAGCTGGAACTGGAGCTGCTGGAGTCTGAGCTGGAGCTGGAGGCGCTGAGCCGTGAAACAGCCACCTGCTGAGCTGACTCGGGCTTCTCATTAGCTGTGATGGGACAACAGGATGCTCAGCATCATCACCATCATGTATAGAACCCCCCCAATCCCACTAGCCAACCTTGGATCCCCTCAATCCCACCAGCCAACCTTGGACACCCCTAATCCCCTCCAGCCAACCCTCAGACGCCCCCCAATCCCACCAGCCAACCCCCAGACACCCCCCATTCCACCAGCCAACCTTGGACTTCCCCCCCCAATCCCACCAGCCAACCTTAGACCCCCTCAATCCCACCAGCCAACCTTGGACTTCGCCCCCCAATCCCACCTTGGACCCCCTCAACCCCACCAGCCAACCTTAGACCCCCCTCAATCCCACCAGCCAAACTTGGACCCCCCCAATCCCACCAACCAACCCCCAGACCCCCCCCACCCCCAATCCCACCAACCAAAGTTGGACCCACCCCTCCAATCCCACCAGCCAAACTTGGATCCCCTCCAATCCCACCAGCCAACCTCGGACCCCCCCAATCCCACCAGCCAACCTTGGACTTCCCCCCAATCCCACCTTGGACCCCCTCAATCCCACCAGCCAACCTTGGATCCCACCCCCAATCCCACCAGCCAACCCTGGACCCCCATTGCTCACCCTTTTTAGGGGGTTTCTTAGCAGAGTTCAGCTGGCCGCTGACGTCCTGCAGCCTCTTCTCCAGCTCTCTTTTCTTCTCCAACGCCAGTTCCTCTTTCGTCTTCCCCACCGGCTTCTTCATGGCTGTGAGAGATCAGGTTCAGCCCCATGCTGGCCCACCACCCCCTTACCAGGGCCCACCACCCCCCTTAGTGCAGCCCCCCACTCACTCTCACTGTAGGGTTTACGGGGTTTCTTCCTCAGGCAGGACAGCACGTAACGCTCCAGCTCACGCAGCGTAGAAGGTTTGAGGGTCTCAAAGTCAATCTCAATCTCTTCGGGGTTAGAATCACGCAGCGAAGGCTCCCGGGATTGGATGATGTGCACCACACGGCCCAGCTTCTCCCCAGGCAGTTTGTTAATATCCAGGCTAAGCTGCCTTTTCTCATCGTACGTCATGGGTTTGCTTTCCTCTTCCTCCTCCGAATCATAGAGGGCAGGGGGAGGAGGCAGAGCTGTTTTTGCTGCTTTCTTTGAGTTCCTGCAGGAAAGCAAAGCACCATCAGGATCACAGAGCTTAAGAATCAACCTCACAACTCAACCATCCCCATCCTAAAATCAGGCTGCACTCACTTGGAGCTGCCCCCGCCGCTCCCCCCACCGCCGCCCTTCTTGGCTTTGCGGAGCTGAGCCTGCCGTGCTCTGCTCTCGTCGTCTCCTCCTCCTCCTCTCCCTTTGTGCTTCTCCGATTTCTTCTTTTTCTTCTTCTCCCTCTTCTTTTTAGGTTTGGAAACGGGGCCCTGTGAGAGGGCAGCCAGCTGCTCGTGCACGGCCCGCAGCTGTGGGGGGAGACAGGGGGGGTTGAGGCGGGCATGGGGAGCGGGCACAGGCAGCAGCACCAGCCCAGCTCCGGCCCTCACCTGCTCCTGCAGCTCTGCCAGGCGGTTGGCGCGTTCCTCCTCCGAATCAGAGCTCTCCTCGCTCTCTGATGAGCTCTCGCTGCTGCTCTCGTCCTCATCATCATCTTCATCGTCTTCATCTTCATCATCTTCATCGCTTGAAGATTCCTCAGAGGAAGATTTGGAGAGGGCTCCGAGCAGCGGGGCGGACACTGAGGGAGGGCTGGCGTCCTGCGGCTCATCGGGCATCTTGGCGTAGCTGAACTCAAAGACATCCTGATAGAGAGGACACAGAGGGGTAAGTGGGGTGGGTTGGGGGCTATGGGGCTGCTGGGTGACCCTCACCCACCTGCAGCTTCCTGGCCATGGCTACCACTTCATGGTCTGGAGGATTGTACTTGTAACAATTAGAGAACATTAACCGAATATCTGCTGCAAAACCTTGTGCGTCCTGGTATTCCCGGTTCTCCATCTTCCTCTGTGGGGAGGGAAGGGTGTGAGCAAGTCATAAAACCCCCCATAGGAGGCTATGCCAACACCTACAGGGTCCCTAAGCCAACCTTAATGGTGCTGAGGTCCATGGGGTGTTTGATGATCTCGTGGTAATCGTGCAACCCCAGCGCCGAGGCATCGACCGGCTTGTAGAACGGCCAGGCATAGGCAGCGTGCTTCTTGGAGAGCAGCTCCTTCAGGATACCATTGCAGTATTTCAGCTGCTCTGATAATTTGCCCTTTTTAGAGGTCTGGTGCTGCTGGGAATCCGGCAAGTCTTTCTTAGGGGGTTTAATGGGGCGGCCGCTCTCACGCCGTGCAGGGATTTTGGCCGCCTTGGCCTCCAGCAACGTGGCCGACGGGGAGGATTCGCCGCTGGTGGCGATGATGGCGGTGGTGGTGGGGGTGGTGGTGTCTGCTTTCCGCTTCACACCCTTTTTCTACCAAAAAACACAGGAAGGTTGATCAATATGAGGCTCAGCACAACCCAACACAGCTTTAAGAGCCTCCAGCTGTGAGTAATGAGATCCCATCTCCCACCTTGGCCACGGGTTGGGTGGGTGCGGGCGCAGCCAGCACAGCCGGGGCAGCGGAGTGCAGAGACTTGAGGAGCGGAGCGGAGATGACTGAAGGGTGGGGAATGTTGACGATGGTGGTTGCAATGTCAGGGCTTGGGGTGTACACAGCGGTGTGGGACACGGAGGAGACAGCTGGCACTTGCTGAGCAGCTGTGAGGCCTGCCAGGAGCGCTGTGGACAGGCAGAACCACCCCCATTAGCTTCAATGCTCCACCTGATGTGCAACCTAAAGAACCTTCCCCACTCCCCAGGTACCTGCTGCCCGTGATGCTCCCTTCTTGTGGCTGTTTTTGGCCACCGGGACCACGATCTCCTGCTCTTCTGGTGGCATTTGGGCCACCTTCTGGAGGAAAATCTTCTCCAGGGTTTGGGCCATCAGAACGATGTCATCTGTGGGCTACGAGGACAACCAAAACGTCACAGGATGCCAGAGATATCATAGGCCACAAAGCATCCACGTCACAGCCCCTCACCTTGTTGTAGATGTAGCAGTTGGTGAACATGGTGTTGAAGTCCTGCATGCACTCAGCTGCCCCCCAGTAATAGTTGTTCTCCAAGCGCCGTTTGATCGTCCCCATGTCCATGGGCTGCTTGATGATCTTGTGGTAATCCTGTACAAAGGGATGGAGGGACATTCAGCACCTCATTGTTGACCACATTGCAACCCTCCCGGCCCCATAAGCAGTGGTTTAGGACTTTTTAAGACCTCAACATCCCCCAAAGCATCAGGATGTTGACATGCACACAGATCCGTTCTCGCACCATGCATCAAAAGCAGGGCAAAGGGGTGCAAAGGGATGGTAAAAAAACAACACCTCCGGGTCTGGTCCCCGCCCGAGAGTGCCACCGTGCTGCTCTATAGGGACCTTTGGGTGCTCTTTGTAGGGTGCCTGCTCTATAGGGACAGCCAAAACACCGCTGTCGGCAGCATGAGGCGCAATGGGGGCCGCTAACGCTAAAGTAAGAGTAAACCTATGTGGAATTTACCTCTGGGCTTTAAATCCTTGGGCGCCACAGGTGCACGGGGGGCTGGCGTTTAATATTGGGGTCACAAGATGTCTTCTACAAATTCATGGATGGGAATCTGCAAAACGCATTTAGGGCACAAGAGATTAGGTGAGGAAACGTCCGGGTTCCCTCTAGAGCAGCTGCGTCACCTCACCCATACCCGTGCGGTGGCACTGGGAGGGGACAGCAGCTCTGAGGACATCAGGTCACCTACTTGGGGATGGGGTGGGCCTTCAGATCCCATAGGGTTGGGATTACACCCCTATGAGAGGGCGAGGCCAGCACAGCCCAGGCACCTGCAGCTGCATCTCTGTGGTGGAGCCCATAGAGGGGACAACGCCGTCCCTGTGGCACTCTCAGGCTGGGGACCTCGGCTCGGGGTGACCCTCAGCACCCATGGATGGGGGGGGATAAGTTTGGGGACACACAGCCATGCTGGGGGACCCGTAGGATTAGGGCACGTTACCGGCAGACCCAGCTTGACAGCGTCGACAGGTTGACGGAAAGGCCAAGCGAACTGATGCTTCCACAGGGCTTTCATCACCACTTTGTGCAGGTATTGCAGCTGGTTGGTGACCCGGCCGGGCTTTTTGGGATTCGAAACTTCTGGAGGAGGGGGATTCGCTTGGGGGGTCTGTAGGGCCGGCACTGAGGCCATGGTGGGGCTCTCGAAGCCCTCGTAAAGCAGTGAGGGTTTGCGGATGCGTTTGCCCGGCGTCGATTCCGTTGCCAAACCCATAAGCCCGGCATTTCCCTCCCCCAGAATCCTGCAAGGGAGTAAAAGACATCATCAATGGGGACGGGGCCAACGTTCTACCTCTAAAGTGCATAAAAACCAGCTTAAAATAACCCAAAAAGAAGATGGGAGCACATAAAAGAGGCGGTGCAAGAGGGTGATATTGGT
The DNA here is from genome assembly GCF_001577835.2 of Coturnix japonica. Taxonomy (NCBI): domain Eukaryota; kingdom Metazoa; phylum Chordata; class Aves; order Galliformes; family Phasianidae; genus Coturnix; species Coturnix japonica. The sequence goes on along the minus strand of NC_029531.1, from coordinate 149,386 downwards.
GCCCAGTAGTTTTACTATGCTGCGTTATGACAACATGATAAGGCAGCACCCAAACATTGAGAGCCCTGAGCTGGAAACACAACATTGGACACCAAATGTGTAGTGATAGGCGCTGAGTTTAAGTGGGAAACAAGGGTTGAAGCAGCTGGAGAAGCAGGATATCTGTAGCATACGGAAAATAAAGGGGGATGTTGAGCACTGAGGCTGCTTGAGCTCTCAGTGTGTTCCCCGTCCCACCAAGGACATGGTAGGAATGACAAGGGAGGAAGGTGATAGAAGGACACAGTGGCCCCCATAGCGGTGTTCAAGGCTGGGAGGCCAAGGTGAGCTCCTTCAGTATGGGGACAGTGACCCTGAAGCAGCTCGGTTAACAGCAGGGCCCTATAAAGGCTGCCAGGCCCTTGTGATGCTGACCCCAAAAGAACAAGGGGTTGAGGGGCAGATAAATGAGGGTGGCCCAAGCAGGATCTATGGGGAAAGCAGAGCTGCCAGGTTCCCTGTAGGATCCCTGATAGAATTCATATGGACTGTAGGGCTGCCAGTTCCCCACATCCCTAAAGGATCAATAGGAATGGGACAAATAGGAACAAGCAGCAGATCAATGGGATTCAGCAAGCCCAGATCCAGACACAAACATCCCATAACACCGCACCCCAATCCCTGAGAAATGAAGGGACAGCAGCAGGGAGCCGCTGTATCCCTATAATATCCCTGACCCCAAACAATCTATGGGGATGATAAATAGGGATAGCCTGGTAGGATCCGGGTCCCATGCCTGTCCCCAAAGATCCATGGGGATGCAGGGCCTACAAGTCCCTGTCCCTAAATACCGAAGGGAATGACTCTGTACTATGCACCTCCCCGTGTCCCTATTAGGATCCATGGGGACAGCAGGTCCCCCGTAGGATCCACAGCCCTATAAGCAACTCGGTTGACAAATGGGAGGGCACAGCATGTCCCTAAAGGCTGCCAGGTCACCATGTCCCCAAAGTGCCCAAGGGACAAACAGCACTCAATGGGATACAACCGATATCAGGCGCAGAGCTTTAACACACACCAGCCCCATCTCCCCATAGGGGCACGGGGAGCTGAATCCTGTCAGAATTATGGGGACACAGAGGCTGATGGAGGACTGAATCCTTTGATTCCCTATAGGACCGAGTCCTTGTGTCCCTGACCCCAAAGAATCGACGGGGACACACAGAGTAGAACAACAGCGATAGATCTGTAGGATCCAGCTCCCCACGTTCCCATTAGGATCCACAGGGACACACACCAGATAAACAGCGATAGATCTGTAGGATCCAGCTCCCCACGTTCCCATTAGGATCCAAAGGGACAGCGGGGCACGTCCCCATCCCAAAGCAATCGATCCACGGGGATAATGAACACATAAACGCAAACGAACGAGCTCCAACCGGCCCCATACGGCCACCCCACAGCACTACCATCCCTTTCCATAACTACTAACACCCCAAAACCCCCGGTCCCCATTCCTACCCCTCCCCATATCACCTACTTGCTCTGGGGATTCACATTCTGCAACATGCCGGCGGCTTCGTGCCCGGCCCTGGCTCCCGGCCTTCCTCCTCCACCTTCTCCTCCTCCTCCTCCACCCGCCGCCGCCTCCTCCGACGTCCCCCCCACTTTGCCCACCGAGCAGCGCCCGTTAAGGCAGCGGCCTTCGGCCGGGCATGAGGCGGCGGCTCCGGCCGGGCCCCGCCGCGCGCCCTCACATCAGCGGAGAAAATGGCGGCGGGGCCTAGATGGGAGACGGAGGCGGGGGGGGGGGGGGGAGGCCTTCAAGCTCTCCGAGTCGTTCAGAACCAGCCGGGACGCCGCCGATATCGAGCCGGGAAAACCGGTGGGAAGCAGATGGATCCTCGGAAGGGCGGTGTGAGGCGGATGGAAGGCGGGCAGAGGGTGGATGGAAGCGGATGGTTCAGCGGGAGGGCTCCATCTTGGCTCGTAGGCCCCGAAGACGGATCGGTGCCGGAGGCCGCAGGCAGGGGTCGCTACGGAGGCCGGGGAGGGTCCGGTGGAGCCGTCCGGGAGCGCGAAGGCGGGGGTTGGGCCCGCCCGGTGGAGGATGGAGGCGGATTGGGGCCGCCCCCCAGCGCGCGCCGAGCCCGACCCGCACCGTCCCTTCGTCCCCACGAAATGGCGCCGCTCGGCCTGCCCCCGGCCGCCCTTATATAGACACCACCTGGATGCTGATTGGTGGGCGGGCGCGCTGACGTCAGCCACCCGCTTGCACCCGCCCCGCCGCTGCCTCATTGGGCGGCGGCGCTCACCGCGCTGCGCTCTGATTGGCCGACACACACGCCACTCATCCACTCCGCTCCCCCCCGCCCTTCCACCCACAGCTTGGGCTGTCATTGGTCGGCGCTGCCATTCCCGGCGCGGCGATTGGCTACCTCACATCACGTGAGGGCGGCGCTGTTGGCTGTTGTTGTCGCGCGCGAAGGTGCAGAGGGAGGGGGAGGGCTGAGGCGGGCGCCGCCATTTTGTGTGGCGGCGGCCAACGGGCGCGGGCGGTCGGGGGGCTCCGACCCTCCACCCAAAGGCTCATTAAGGAGCTCAGCAGACCCCAATCAGTCCCAATGGGGCTCGTGGGGCTCACTCAGCCGGCATTGGCCATCGGGCAGCGGAGCTGAGGCGGGCTCGGCTGTGGTGAGGTGGTGAGCTGGGCCCCGGGGATCCTGAGGGGTCCTGAGGTAACTACGGCCCTTAAGGTGGTGCTGGGGGGTTCAGTGCTGCCCTATGGTGGTTCTGCGGCCCTCAGACCGTCTCTATCCCTCCTCCATAACGATACGAGGTGGGGGTGGGGGGTTTGAGACCACCCTATGGCTATTCAGAGGTGCTCAGTTCCCCTCCTCTATATAGCAATATTACAAGGTTTAAAGCTACTCCAAAGCAGCCCCACAACAGCTCTGTGGGGCTTCAATATCACCCCATAGCAACTGGGACACTCAGAGCCTTCCAAACCCCCCCCCCCCCAACCTTATAAAACCGGTTTAAGACCACCCTATAACAACACTGAGGTCTGAACCCCCCCCCCCCATAACCCTCTATACGCACACACACCGGTTCTATAGTCCTTAAAACCACCCTATAACGATCGTAGCATGATCCACAGCCCCTCCATAGTCTTTATAGCTTCTCAAGGCCATGCCTTAACACAAGGAGCTCCTCTGCCTCCCCCATTGCTAACACAGGGGCTTAATGCAACCCTATAGCAATATAGGGGCCCTCAGAGACCCCACACAACAACCAAGCCGTCCTCTAGGCCACCCCACACCGACCTTAAGGTGCTCAATGCCACCCTATACAACAACCTCACACCAATGCCATCCTATACAACAATCCCACAGCAATGCCACCCTATACAACAACCTTAGTGCCACCACGACCCCCCCCCCCATATCAACGCCACCCCCAGCCCCAATACAACCCCAAGCCGGGTTGTTCTTACCCCACACCCCCCCCATACCACTCCTATATACCCTATAGACACCCCAATACCCTACAACAAGCTGCTCAATGCCCCCCCCACCCCCCCCCCCAAACAACCCCATGACCCATAGCCCCCCCCCCAAGTCCCCCCCTCCGGCCCCATATCGGACCCCAATAGGGGTTTATAGGGTCGGACCCCAATAGGGTTTATAGGGCCGGTCCCCCCCCTATGACACAGCACTTTCCATCCCCCCTCGGGGCCGCCCCCGCGCGAACACCCAAACATGGCGCTTTTCGCCCCAAAAACGCGCCCTCTCAACAAAAGCGGCGCCGCCCATTGGTCGCCCGCCCGCCGTCCTCGCTTCCGATTGGTTGTTGAGGCGGAGGTGGGGCGGGATTAAGGTTTGATTGACAGCTGGCGCTCACGTGGCCTGCCCCCCCCATTGGGTCTTTTGGGTTTAAAAAAGAAGATAAAATCATTAAAAAAAGGCGGATTTTTTCCATCTTTACTCACCTGAGCCTCTTCTACGTGCCTCCACGACCCCCATCCGGGTACCATCCTCTCGTCCCCCCTTTAAAACCCCTTTTTTGGGGCAAAAAAGCAAAAAAAACATCCCAGGGCAGAAAAAGGAGCCACGAGCTACGTCAGCTGCTTGGCGATTGGTCGCTTCACGTCACGTGATTCCCCCCCCCTTTCCCACGCCGCTCCGACGGCCCCATTCATGGAACCCGGGCGGCTCCGCAGGGTCCTAATGCCGCTCTAAAGGGGCGCATGCGCAGTACGGGGCGGATATGGGGGTATATGGGGGGAGGGGTTGCTGGAGAGCTGCTGTGGGGTTGTATTGCATTGCGAGGGTGCAGCCGTGCAGATGGACGGCGTTGGGAGTCTGTAGGGTCCCCTGGCATTGCAAGGGTGCACCTACATTGCAAGGGTGAGCCTATGGGAGTGCCTTACATTACAAGGGTGCACCTACATTTCAAGGTTGCGCCTATGGGAGTGCCTTACATTGCAAGGTTGTGCCTATGGGGTTGCCTTACATTGCAATGGTGCATCTATTGGAGTGCCTTACATTGCAAGGTTGCACCTATGGGAGCGCCCAGCGTTGCAATGGTGCATCTATGGGAGCGCCCGGCGTTGCAAGGGTGCACCTTTGGACGCTTATATCATTGCAAATGGTGCAGCTGTGAATGGCATTGCAAGGGTGCACCTACATTGCAAGGTTGCGTCTATGGGGTTGCCTTACATTGCAATGGTGCATCTATGGGGTTGCCTTACATTGCAAAGTTGCACCTACGGGGTTGCCTTACATTGCAATGGTGCACCCATGGGGTTGCCTTACATTGCAATGGTGCACCTATGGGGTTGCCTTACATTGCAATGGTGCACCTATGGGAGTGCCTTACATTGCAAGGTTGCACCTATGGGAGTGCCTGGCGTTGCAATGGTGCACCTATGTGAGCGCCCAGCATTGCAATGGTGCACCTATGGGAGTGCCTTACATTGCAAGGTTGCACCTATGGGGTTGCCTTACATTGCAAGGGTGCACCTATGGGGTTGCCTGGCATTGCAAGGTTGCACCTTTGGATGCTTATATCATTGCAAATGGTGCAGCTGTGAATGGCATTGCAAGGGTGCACCTACATTGCAAGGTTGCACCTATGGTGTTGCCTTACATTGCAAGGTTGCACCTATGGGAGCACCCGGCGTTGCAAGGTTGCACCTTTGGACGCTTATATCATTGCAAAGGGTGCAGCTGTGCAAGGCATTGCAAGGGTGTATCCATAGCAGCGTACAGCATTGCTATGGGCGCACCTATGGGCGTGCCTGGCGTTGCAAGCATGCACGCGTGGGGCTGCATGGCATGGCGGTGGTGCTTGGCGTTGCAAGGGTGCTCCTATAGCGTTGCAAGGAGGCGTGCGGCGTTGCAGGGGTGCATTGCAGAGCGCCGTAGCCGCCTTTAGGGCTGTGCAAAGCCGGCATTGCAGCGCTTGCAGCTCGGAGGGGCGCATTGCAGTGCGGTGCATTGCAGTGCGAGCAGCTACTGCTGCAGGGTGTGCAATGCACGCTCCCTTTGGCCTCAAATCCCAACTTTTAGCCCCAAATCCCACTCTTTGCTCCCCTAAAAAGGTACTTGTGCATACAAAACACGTTTTGACCACCAAAATTACCGCTTTTCCACCCCGAATCCCTCGTAAAGGCAACATCCGCGCTGGGATGAGACGCTCCATTGATCTGCACAGCCCACTCGTTCTCTGCTTCGTTAATTAGCGCTGCTTGTTAATTGCTTGCTGATGGTTCAGCGCCTATTACAACCTCGGAGCTCCCCGCTGTTTTTTTCTACCTAGCAACAAGTGACGCACATTAACTGCGGAGCTCGGCCATTGGCTGAGCAGCACGATGGCCTCTTGTCACTGCGCTGGTGTTCCCCGCAGATCTATTCTGCCTAGCAACCGCTGACGCGCAAGGGTGCCCCGCGGGCTTGTTCTGCCTGGCAACCGCTGACGCGTGGAGCCGCGAGGCACGGCCATTGGCTGAACTGCTGCCGGCAGCAGAGGAATGGGGGCTGCGAGCGGTCGCGGGGCGCTGGTGGCAGCGCTGCTGGGGGCGGCCCTGGGGAGCGTCAGAGCCGGTATGGGGCGGGGGGGGCATAGGGTGGGCATGGGGTTGTGCCAGGTGTGTCCAAGGTGTGTGTGTGGGGAGTGCAAGGGACTGTGCAAGGAGTGAATGGTGCACCGGGGCAAGGGTGGGGATGCGCTGGTGCAAGGAGTTGTGTAAGGGGTGTCTGTGCATTGATGCAAGGGGAGGATGAGCACGAGGGGGCTTGCACGCGTGCAGGGGGCTGTGCATGGTGTGGTTGGTGCGTTAGTGCAACAGGACTGTGTGAGTTTGAGGGTTCAAGGGGTTGTGCAAGGGATGCGTTGTGCTTTAGTGCAAGCTGGAGCGCACTCGTGCAAGGGGCTCTGTGCATCAGTGCAAGGAGGCTGTGCAAGGGGTGGCTGGTGCATTAGTGTGAGGAGTGTGAGCAAGTGCATGCACAATGCACACACAGTGAGTGTGCATGCAGCAGACGTGTCCATGCACAGTGTGTGTGTGTCCCTGCTGTGTCCCCCTGTCCCACCCCCTGTCTGTGCCCGCAGAGCCATCGCTGCACACCCTGTCCGAGGTTCTCTTCTGCCAGCCGGACACACCGACACGGGGGCTGTCAGTGGCCTTTGACTCAGAGCAGCTCTTCTCATTCGACTTCCCCAAGTCGCAGTGGTTGCCGCAGCTCCCCGATGCCCCCTCGTGGCCCGCAGGCATCGAGCAGCCCGACGAGCTGAATTTCGACACGTCGCTGTGCCTCGACCTGCTTCATGTACTCAACCAGATCGCCAGCGGGCAGATGCCTGAAGCCGCGGGTGGGTGCTGATGTCCCACCCTATATCCCCGCTGATGGGTCCCCAACCATGTGCTCTCAGGGATGCTGACCCCTACGGACATCCCCATTGATTCATTTCCCATAGATATCCCCATTTGAACCTGTCCCCACTGATGCATCCCCAATGGAAACCCCCCAGTTGATCCTGTCCCATTGATGCATCCCCAATGGACACACCCTATTGATCCTGTCCCATTGATGCATCCCCAATGGACATCCCTATTGATGCTGTCCCCATTGATGTATCCACAATGGACATCCCAGATTGATCCTGTCCCCATTTATACAACCCTCATAGACATCCCCTATTGATGCTGTCCCCATTGATGCAACCACCATAGATGGCCCTACTGATGCTGTCCCCATTGATGCAACCCCCATAGACATCCCCATTGATCCTGTCCCCATTGATGCATCCCCATAGACATCCCTATTGATGCTGTCTCCATTGATGCAACCCTCATAGATGTCCCCAGTTGATCCTGTCCCCATTGATGCAACCCCCATAGACATCCCTATTGATGGTGTCCCCATTGATGCATCCCCAATGGACATCCCAGATTGGTCCTGTCCCCATTTATACAACCCCCATAGACATCCCTATTGATGCTGACCCCATTGATGCATCCTCAATGGACATCTCCAATTGATCCTGTTCCCATTTATACAACCCCCATAGACATCCCTATTGATCCTGTCCCCATTGATGTATCCCCAATGGACACCCCCTAATTGATCCTGTCCCTATTTATACAACCCCCATAGACATCCCTATTGATGCTGTCCCCATTGATGCAACCCCCAATGGACATCCCTATTGATGCTGTCCCCATTGATGCAATCCCCATAGACATCCCTATTGATGCTGTCCCCATTTATACAACCCCCAATGGACATCCCTATTGATGCTGTCCCCATTGATGCATCCCCGATGGACATCCCAATTGATGCTGTCCCCAAGGATGTGTCCACATTGATGTGTATTCCCAATGGACATCCCCAGTTGATCCTGACCCCATTGATGCATCCCCAGTGGACACCCCCAGTTAATGCTGATCCCACCTATGCTGATCCCACTGATGTGTCCCCATTCATGTGTTCCCACTGATGCCTCTCCATTGATGTGTCCCCATTGATGCCTCTCCATTGACGCCTCCCTACTGATGCATCCCTGTTGATGCTTCCCCACTACTGTGTCCCCATCAATGCCTCTCCATTGATATATCCCCACTGATGCCTCCCCACTGATGTGTCCCCATTGATGAGTCCCCACTGATGTGTCCCCACTGATGCATCCCCATTGACGCGTCCCCACTGATGCCTCTCCATTGACGTGACCCTACTGATGTGTCCCCATTGATGTGACCTCATTGATGCTTCTCCATTGACACATCCCTACTGATGTGTCCCCATTGATGCCTCTCCATTGACGCGTCCCTGCTGATGTGTCCCCATTGATGTATCCCCATTGATGCATCCCCACTGATGCGTCCCCACTGATGTGTCCCCACTGATGAGTCCCCATTGATGAGACCCTGATGCCTCCCTACTGATGTGTCCCCATTGATGTGTCCCTACTGATGCGTCCCCATTGATGCCTCTCCACTGATGTGTCCCCACTGACGTGTCCCCACTGACGTGTCCCCACTGACGTGTCCCCACTGATGTGTCCCCACTGATGTGTCCCCACTGGTGCCTCTCCATTGACACATCCCTACTGATGTGCCCCCATTGATGCCTCTCTATTGATGTGTCCTCACTGATGTGTCCCCACTGATGTGACCCCATTGATGTGTCCCCACTGATGCCTCTCCATTGACACCTCCCTACTGATGCATCCCCATTGATGTGCCCCCATTGATGCATCCCCACTGACTTGTCCCTATTGATGTGTCCCCATTGATGTGACCCCATTGATGCCTCTCCATTATGCCTCCCTACTGATGTGTCCCCATTGACATGTCCCCACTGATGCATCCCCATTGATGTCCCCATTGATGCGTCCCCACTGATGCCTCCCTACTGATGTGTCCCCACTGATGCCTCTCTATTGATGTGTCCCCATTGTTGCCTCACTACTGATGTCCCCATTGATGTTATCCCACTGATGTGTCCCCACTGATGCCTCTCCATTGACACGTCCCCATTGATGCATCCCTACTGATGTGTCCCCACTGACGTGTCCCCACTGATGTGTCCTCATTGATGCCTCTCCATTGACACATCCTACTGATGTGTCCCCATTGACGCGTTCCCACTGATGCCTCTCCACTGATGCATCCCCACTGATGTGTCCCTACTGATGTGTCCCCATTGATGCCTCTCCATTGACACGACCCCACTGATGTGTCCCCACTGATGTGCCCCCATTGATGCTTTCCCACTGATGTGTCCCCACTGACATGTCCCCACTGATGTGTCCCCATTGACGTGTCCCCCCCACAGGCATCCCAGTGGCCGACATCTTCCTTCAGCAGCCGCTGCAGCTGGGCTACCCCAACACTCTGGTCTGTATGGTGGGCAATGTTTTCCCCCCAGCCATCACCATCAGCTGGCAGCGGGACGGCATCCCCATCACCGAAGGCATCACCCACCTCACCTACACCCCCGTTGATGACCTGGGCTTCATGCTTTTCTCCTACCTGGAGGTGACACCGCGCTCCGGTGACATCTACTCCTGCATTGTCACCCGTGAGAGGGACAACACCTCCGTGGTGGCGTACTGGGGTGAGTGGGGACGACATGGGGGGTGATGCTGTGTCCCAGTAGCGATGGCTGATTGGGGCGAGCAATGGGGATGTGGGGACAATGCTCTGTGTCCCCACAGTGCCACAGAACCCCATCCCTTCCGATGTGTTGGCCATGGCGGTGTGCGGCGCGGTGACGGCGTTGGGCATCCTGCTGGCACTGCTGGGTTTGGGGCTGCTGCTGTCTGCCCGTCGGCGCAGTAACTGGGGAAAATAGGGACGGGGGGGACACCCACCCCGTCCTCATCGATGTCCCCTATAAGTTGATCCCTCGACGACGTGGGAACGATGACAGCAATGTAATTAAAACCCTTTGTTTGCATTGCGGCGTCCTCCTTTATCCCTACTCTGGGAAAGGGTGGGGATTAATGGGGCTGGGCGTTGTCCCCACAGCCTCAGGTGGCAAAGTCTGATCCCATTGTACCTCCCATGGGGTGACGTGGGGGGAGGAGGAAGAGATGGCACAAAGAGGATGAAGGCTGCAACACTCCCGATGGGGCCGACGGGTTTTGGGGTGCTGGGGGCGATGGCGCTGGTGCTGAACTGCGGGGCAGCTGGTAGGATGTGGAGCAGTGTGGGGTTTATGGGGCAAAGCATGGGGGTTTTAGGGTGGAACACAAGATTTTAGGGTACAGAGTTGGGCTTTGGAGTGCAGCGTGGGGTGTGGCATGTATTCATAGTGCACAGCATGGTGTTCTTGGGGTGCAGCATGGATTCTTAGGGTACAACACGGAGTTCTGGGTGTACAGCATGGGGTTTTGAGGTGCAGCATGAATTCGTAGGGTACAACAAGGGGTTTTGGGGTACAGCCTGGGGTTCTGGGGGTGCAGTATGGATTCTTAGGGTACAACATGGGGTTTTGGGGGTACAGCATGGGGTTTTGGGGTGCAGCATGGATTCTTAAGGTACAACATGGGGTTTTGGGGGTACAGCATGGGGTTTTGGAGTTACAGCATGAATTCTTAGGGTACAAGAAGGGGATTTAGGGTACAGTATGGGGTTTTGGGGTGCAGCATTGATTCTTAGGGTACAACATGGACTTTTGGGGGTACAGCATGGATTCTTAGGGTACAAGAAGGGGCTCTGGGGGTACAGCATGGGGTTTTGTGGTGCAGCATGAATTCTTAGGGTACAAAAAGGGTTTTTGGGGTACCTCATGGGGTTTTGGGGTGCAGCATGGACTCTTAGGGTGCAAGAAGGGGTTTTGAGGTGCGGCATGGATTCTTGGGGTACAACAAGGGGCTTGGGGGTACAGCATGGGGTTTTGGGGTGCAGCATGGATTCTTAGCGTACACTAAGGGGTTTTGGGGTTACAACATGGGGTTTTAGGATGCAGCATGGATCTTTGGAGTGCATCCCCATTCCTGTGCCCACCCCATGCCCCAAATACAGGCGCCTTCGTGTTGCACATGGCCAGCTCCTGCCCACTGCTGGCCAATGGCTCCCTGGGGGGCTATGAGTTCACCGTGGCCTTCAACAAGAACCCACTGCTGTGCTATGACCCCGATGTCCAGCGCTTCATTGCCTGCGATTGGGGGCTGCTGCATGAGTTTGCCATTTTTCTGGCTGCTACAATCAATGATTACACCACCTTGGTGCAGCGTGCAGAGGCGCGGAGACAGGCGTGCACCGAGCTGGCTACACAGTTCTGGACACACACAGCACTGCGCAAGAGTGAGCACTGCTGCATGCAAGTGGAGAGTTGCAAATGGGGGGTGTTGCAATGGGGTGATGCACTGCTGGGCATTGCATGGGAATGTTGCAAAGGGAATTGCATGGGGACATCACACAGGGGGTCGGATGGGACGTTGCATGGGGATATCCCGAAGAAATGGAGTGGGAGGTTACAAAGGGACGTTGCATGGGGACTTTGCACAGAGCATTGCAATGGGATGCCATGCAAGGAGTTTGCATAGGGAATGCACAGGGACATTGCATGGGAATGCAGCATGGGATCATTGCACATGGAAATGCAAAGGGGCATCAAAAGGGGACATGGAGCAGGGGCATTGCAAAGGGACACTGCATGGGGACATTGCATGGGGTCATTGCATGGGGACAGTGCATGGGGTCGTTGCATGGGATCATTGCATGGGGACACTGCATGGGGATGTTGCATGGGATCATTGCATGGGGACACTGCATGGGGATGTTGCATGGGATCATTGCATGGGGACACTGCATGGGGATGTTGCATGGGGTTGTTGCATGGGGACCTTGCATGGGGACATTGCATGGGGACACTGCATGGGGACAGTGCATGAGGATGTTGTATGGGGTCATTGCATGGGGACAGTGCATGGGGATGTTGCATGGGGACACTGCGTGGGGTCATTGCATGGGGACATTGCATGGGGTCATTGCATGGGGACATTGCATGGGTCATTGCATGGGGACACTGCATAGGGATGTTACATGGGGTCATTGCATGGGGACACTGCGTGGGGACATTGCATGGGGACACTGCAAGCAAACTGAGTGGGAGATTGCACCAGGACGTTGCATGGGGACATGGCATAGTGTGGTGCACCTGCATGATGCACGGGGACTGTCCCACCTGCAGGGTGACAGAGGGGACCATCCCCAGCTCTGACCATTCCCCCTTTGCTGCAGCACCACCCCAGGTCCGCATCGTCCCCGTCCCCATCTCCAACAACCCCGACACCGTCCAACTCATCTGCCACGTTTGGGGCTTCTACCCACCCTCAGTGACCATCCAGTGGCTGCACAACGGCCTCGTGGTGGCCTCAGGTGACACCAAACTGCTGCCCAGTGGGGACTGGACCTACAGGACACAGATGAGCCTCAGGGCCAGCACTGCAGCGGGGAGCACCTACACATGCTCAGTGTGGCACCCCAGCCTGGAGCAGCCAATGCAGGAGGACTGGAGTGAGTTTGGGGATGGGGATGTGGCACCTTCACCCCACAGCCCCCCCATGGCTCATTGTGCTGTCCCCACAGGTCCCAATTTATCCCTGAGGACGATGGCGATGGTGGCAGTGGCGGCCATGGCGCTGACGTTGGGGTTGGTGGTACTCAGTGCTGGGATATTCAGCTTCTGTCAGCGGCCACGGGGTGAGGGATGGGGACAGGGTGCTGGGGACGTGTGTGACAACGAGGGTCTGGTGTCCAGCATGGCATGTCCCACCTCATTCATCATCTTCTGTATGGCAGGTCCTGGTGCCGGTCCCAGTCCCCAACATGATGCAGGTTCTGATTCCAATCCTGGTACCCAAAATGATCCTGGCCCAAGTTCTGGTCCCCATCCTGGTCCTGGACCCCATCCTGGTTCTGGTCCCCATCCCAGTTATGGACCCCATCCTGGTTCTGGACCCCATCCTGGTTCTGGTCCCCATCCCAGTTCTGATCCCCATCCCAGTTCTGATCCCCATCCCGGTTCTGGACCCCATCCCAGTCCTGGTCCCCATCCTGGTTCTGGTCCCCATCCCAGCCCTGGACCCCATTCTGGTCTTGGTCCTGATTCTGCTCCTGATTCCTATGCCTGACCCTGCTTCTGGTCCCAAACCTGGTCCCCATCTTGGGGGATGTTTGGGGACCTCAATGACTGGAACTCCCATCTTCCAACACGGTAACCCCAAACTTGGGGTGAGGGGCTCTCACTCCCCAATAAAACCATCTGCAGCCCCAACCTCGCTCCGATTCTTCGTTCCCACATTGGGTGGGTGGGGGTCCCAGTGCTCCCAGTGCTCCCAGTGCTCCCAGTGCTCCCAGCCGTCTATGTCCCGTTAAGCGTCGACTCCTCTGCATTCTGCTCCGGTAACAGATGACGCTGCTGCGGCACCGCCTCTGATTGGCTGCTCATTGCCCTCATCCCAGCCCCATATCCGTGAAGGGGGGGATGTGGGGTGGAGGGAGCAGAAGGGCCACCCCCCTCCTGCACCCCCCCCCGCTCCCCCCACCGCGATGTTGCTGTTATTGGGGCTGCTGCTGGGAGCTCGGGGGGCAGGTGGGGTTTTGGGGTTGGGGTGGTTGGAGGGGATGCTCTGCTTTATGAGACTTCTTTGTGTGTGTCTCTTTTGTTTGGGTGTGGGCGTGGGGGTCTCTGCCTTTTATGGGATTTTGGGGGGGTCTCTGCTCTATGGGATCATGGTAGGGGTTTGGGGGGGGGGAGGCTCTGCTTAATGGCATCATGAGGGGGGGGCATTTGGGGGGTCTCAGCCTTATAAGAAGTTGGGGATGATTTGGGGGGGTCTCAGCCTTTGGGGTATTGAGGCCACTTTGGGAGCGTGGGGTCTTCTCAGCCCTTAGTACCCTCAGGGAGGGCTTTAGGGTGGGCTCAGCCTTTTTGGGTTAGTGTGGTTATTTTGGGGGGGAGGGTCTCAACTTTATGGGTTGTTGTGGAGAGTTTGGAGGGGATCTGAGTTCTGAGGGATATTGGGGACAATTTGGGGGATCTCAGCCCTTTGGAACTCAAGGGAATATTTGGGGGCAATGGGGTTTTGGAACTCAAGGGAGGATTTGAGGGCGATGGGGGGGGTCTCAGCCTTTTGGGTTGCTGGGGATGATTTGGGGATGCTCAGCCTTATGGGATGGTGGGGGCACTTTGTGGGGAGCTCAGCTCTATGGGGTATTGGGACCACTTTGGGGAGCTCTCAACCCTTAGGACTCCAAGGGAGGGCTTTAGGAATCTCATGGGATCCCAGTGTTGAGCTCAGCTCGCTGTTGTGTCCCCATGGGGACCTCAGGGTGCTCCGAATGGGGATGGGGTCAACTGCCTGCGCTACCATCTGTCCCCCCCCAATGCAGGAGCCTTCGTGATGCACGTAGCCAGCTCCTGCCCGCTGGCAGCCAATGGCTCCCTATTGGACTTCGAGCTCACCGTGGCCTTCAACAAGAACCCCTTGGTGTGCTACGACCCCGATGTCCAGCGCTTCAATGCCTGTGACTGGAAGCTGCTGCAAGGCGCGGCTGAACAGATTGCCATTGCCCTCAATAATGACAGCACCTGGGTGAAGCGTGCAGAGGCACGGAGACAGGCATGCAGCAAACTGGCTGCACAGTTCTGGGCACAGACGGCGCTGCGCAGGAGTGAGCTTTGCAAATGGGGCTGCTGCATGGGGGGGTTGCATGGAGATGGCGTTGCATGGGGGTGTTGTTGCATGGGGTGTTGTGTGGGGTGTTGCATGGAGATGGCGTTGCATGGGGCGTTGCAGGGAGATGCTGTTGCATGGGGCGTTGCATGGAGATGGCATTGCATGGGGCATTGCATGGGGATGCTGTTGCATGGGGATGGCGTTGCATGGAGATGGCATTGCATGGGGTGTTGCATGAGGCGTTGCATGGAGCGTTGCATGGAGATGGCATGGATGGGGATGATGCTGCATGGGGGTGACATTGCATGGGGATGACGTTGCATGGGGTGTTGCATGGAGACATTGCATGGGGATGGTGATGGTGTTGCATGGAGCATTGCATGGAGATGGCGTTGTGTGGGGTGTTGCATGGACATGGCATTGCATGGGGTGTTGCATGGACGTGGCATTGCATGGACGTGGCATTGCATGGACGTGGCATTGCATGGGGCGTTGCATGGAGATGGTGTTGCATGGTTATGGCATTGCATGGGGTACTGCATGGAGATGTTTCATGGGGCGTTGCATGGACATGGTGTTGCATGGGGCGTTGCATGGGGACGACATTGCATGGAGATGGCGTTGCATGGGGTGTTGCATGGGCATGGTGTTGCATGGGGTATTGCATGGGGATGGCATTGCATGGGGTGCTGCATGAAAGATTGTGTTGCATCGGGCATTGCATGGAGATGATGTTGCATGGGGCGTTGCATGGGGATGTTGCATAGCAGTGATGCATAGGGTGTTGCATGGGGGTGTTGTTGCATGGAGGCATTGCACAGGGCATTGCATGGGGTTCTCAATCAGGGGGCTGTTGCTTAGAACAGTTGCATGAAGAATGGGGCAGGGACCATCCCCATCCCCTGCTGATCATCATCCCCATCCCATTCTGCTCACCATCCCTGTCCCCACTCCAGCTCAGCCCCAGGTCCGCATCATCCCCTCGCAGACAGGGAACCCCAGCACGCCCATCCGCCTCACCTGCCACGTGTGGGGCTTCTACCCCCCAGAGGTGACCATCGTCTGGTTCCACAATGGGGATATGGTGGGGCCTGGAGACCACTCACCCGTGTCATCCATCCCCAATGGGAATTGGACCTACCAGACACAGGTCACCCTTTCGGTGGCCCCGAAGGTTGGGGACATCTACACGTGTTCAGTGCAGCACGACAGCCTGGAGGAGCCCCTCCTGGAGGACTGGCGTGAGTTGGGGTCCAGGGGGTGGCATGGGGACAGCGGTGTCCCTGCTGGCTGTCACTGCTGTCTGTGTCCCCACAGGTCCTGGGCTGACTCTGGAGGTGACGCTGATGGTGGCTGTGGCTACTGTAGTGATGCTGTTGGGGCTCAGCTTGCTCCTCGTTGGTGTCCACTACTGGCGGGCCCAACCCCCTGCCCCAGGTGGGTGAATGGGAGGGACCCTGAAGGACTCCATGGACCTCTAAGAGGGTCTCTGTGGGGTTCCTATGGGTCTCTATGGGTTGCTGTGGATCTTTCTTTTTTCTATGGGTCCTTATGGGTCCCTCTGGGGTCTCTGTTGGTTCCTATGGGTTGGTGTGGGGTCTCTGCGTGTCCTTCAGTTAGTCTCTATGTGTCCCTATGGATCTATGTGGTTCGTTATGGGATAAGAACCCCACTCACCCCCATCCTATTTCCCCAACAGGTTACACCCCACTTCCTGGTCACAACTACCCTTCAGGTAACACATCCCCAACCTGACCCTGTCCCCACTGCCATCAGTGAGGGCTGAGTGACCCCATCTCTCACCCCACGTCCCCGCAGGCAGCATCTGATGGACACCTCCTGTCACCAGCTGTCCCTGCGTGTCCCCATCCCCTACCCTGAGCCATGGTGCTGACATTAAAGACACTCTGCAGCCTCTGTTGGTGTCTCCGTGGGCTTTTGGGATCAGGGTGGTGTCACCGTGGAGGTTGGGTTGGGGTTCCTGATGGTGACAGTGAGCAACATCTTGCTGCAGCTCTTGGAGGGAGCAGGAGGGGAGCCAGGAGTGCTGCTCCATCAACAGCCCTTGGTGCTGCTGCCACCAGGGTTACTGCTGTGCTGCCCTTATGTGCTCCGTGGAAGAGATGAGCTTCAACACTGCCTCATCTCACTTATTTGGTTCTGAAGCCTTCAGTTGCTATTGGCCGTGGCACATTCAGTGCAGTGTGAATCTCTCTAACAGACATAACTGTCTCAGTGGAACTGTAGGGGCTGGGAGGGATTCCTGGAGCTGACAGGGTGCTGTTGAGAGCAGAACCAGGCAGCCCAGCATGCTCAGCACCACAGCCAGGTGAGGCTGACAGTTCAGTTATGACTGTGTGTGCAGCTGGTCACCACTCAGCCTCCCCCATTGCAGCTCCCCGTGTCCCACAGTTCCCCCATCCCCGTTCTCCCGCTGTCCCATTGTCACCCTGCCACACCACTGCTGTGTGCACTAAACCTTTATTGCCCCCCAGAAAAGTCCTTATTGTAAACCACCTGCACTCGCTTGTTGTGGTGTGAGCCCTTGGCACTGTTCTTCACAACTGTTGGGGCACAGGATGGGGGCAGGGACTCAGCACTGCTGGCACTAAAGAATGGGGGGCGAGGGGGATGGATGGGAGGTGGGGGGCTGCACCCCTGCCTTCCAGTTATCAGCAGTGATGCAGCATCAGTGTGTGGGAATCAAACGTTGTTTCTGCATTTAGAATAAGATAAGAATATTTTATTTCAAGGTCTCACGATAGAAGTGAAGCAGTTTGTAGTTAATAGGTAGAAGTCATAGGTACAAAGACTGCAGCTCCTGTCTGTCCAACTCTCTGAAGTAGAACTAGTGATTTTTGGTGCTGCACAAATAAGAGCTGAGTAATAAAGGATTCAAAGAGAAAAGTCAGGACATACCTGAGGATGTGCCTGAAGAGATACTGGGAAGGACTGGAATCATCCTCCCCCGGGCTCTTTGTGTAACAAAGGCCTCTGGGACAGAATGGAAGCTTTTATCAGAGATTCCGTCCTTATCAAAGATTACTGAGGATAGTTCTAATAAATGCAATGCAGAACGGCTTCTTTTCACTGCCCACGTCCCTCAAGACAGAGGTCCTCGCCCCCCCCCGGGGTAGGGACACGGCCGGGGTGGGGACACAACCCGGGTGCCCCACCGGTGTTCGATGGGCCGGGGGTTTCCCACACCGCGCCCGTCCCAGCCCCATCCCCCCAAACACACCGCTCAGCGCTTTCGCTTTCGATTCACAACCTGCAAGACCTTATTCTGCCTGACTCCCGGTGACGTCACGAACGCTCTCGTTTACTATTGGCGAGTCGGAGGCGGAGGAGCCAATGGTAGTCGGGGAGGATCCGGGAAGTCCCAAAAACCGAAGGAGCGGCGCGGGGTGCGTTGTTTCCCGGAGCGCAGCGATGGGGCTGTGCGGGATGCTGGGGCTGCTGCTGTGCCCACTGGTACTGTCCCCGTGCGGCACGTTCTCCGACCGGAGCTGTCTGTGATAGAGCGACGAAGATTCTTCGCCATCACGTATTACCCCACTCTCAAGAAACCAGGGCTGCTCAGAGGGGCCGGATTCCGTCATCCCTATTTCAAAGTACCGCTATGAAGTGGAGGCTCTGCGGATCGGAGACGCAGGTCGACCCCCCCCTTTTTTAATTAATTAGCAAGCTACTGCCAATACTAGAATAACAACACTACTATATAATTAATAACATAACCATTATAAATCAATCAAGACCATGTGACCAATCCATCTAGAAAGTGAAAAGAGACAAGGTCAAAACAGCTAACAACATTACTGTATAAACTACTAAAAAGAACAAACTCACCACAGTATTAGCTCTGCCAAACCTAAGTTTCTGGCCAATGGAAATTAAATCCAAATGAGCAGGTCCCATTTGTGTTCACATTCCAACTAGTTAGGGAAAAAGTCATTCAACTTTCAGTATACTCTGATATAATTGATTTTTATAAAATGGCCACTATATTTGTGCAAACAAATGCTTTTAGGATGCTCGATAACATGCCTTTGCAGCAATAATTGATAATTGAACTTTATGAAGTTGCATGTCAGATAGAACCAGTTTTAGAGGACCATTGTACTAGAGGGATCACGAGGGGCATTATTATTTACTGAAAAACCCAGAAAGAAACAGCAAACCGTGTTGGTGGTGGTTGCGACAGGCGGTGCCAGCAGGGCACTTCAGCCTGCTATTCAAAGATGCACCCTTCCTCTCTCACCCATCCACAGTTCTCTCCTGAATTGCGGGAGTTCACTGAAGGCATTTCTATCAGTGTACACAATCCGCAAGTATGCCAAAGGCAGTTGATGTCAGAGCCCAAGTGGAACAGCTGCCTGGAAAACAGAATAAACTATCAAATTTAGTTCTATTAGTATGCACTTTTGTCTCAAGTGATGCATGGTCATATTTTTAAAATCCCAATTAGTTGGGTGTAAGAGACGTATCCATTCTACAATACAGGGTCATCCCTTTGCCTGGGATTCCTTTCCAGGTTTTGTCTTTGCAAATTAAGAAAAGCTAATTAATAGGCTAATAACATCATGAGTGAGCAGTACTAACATACTAAAAGAGCTATTCCCATAGATTACAGCACTGATTACATCAAATCCTTTCTTTAACACACATTTGATCTATGGATAATGCCTAAAATTCTAATTCTTGAGACTGCATTGGTAACACAGAAAATCACACACTATGTCAAACCATTACTAATATTATTTATAACACCGCAAGTTACAAAGCAATTCCACTAGGAAAGAAACACACAAACACAGTTACTATAAAGGCTGGATGCTATTTTCTGCCTTGAGATGAGACCAACAACGTATTCTGGTGGTGTTAGTAACAACCGCACAAGATTAGAAGTGTCTAGTGTCATATGAGTATCCTCAGTGAAAATCCATTGAATGATTTGCTTAGAAGCTTCAGATCGTTTCCCATAGTCAGTCAC
>NC_029531.1:117192-129692 GCF_001577835.2 Coturnix japonica | reverse complement strand
GTGGAGCACGCCAGCCTGCCCCAGCCCCGCCTCTACTCGTGGGGTGTGTGAGGGGATGTGGGGCTGGGGAGCTCCGGGCTGCCCCTTCCCCTGCTGACAGCCCTGCCTTCCCCCAGAGCGGCCACAGTCCAACGTGCTGTCCATCGTGGCTGGGGTTGTCGGTGCCATTTTGGCCATCGCCATCTTGGCTGGTATTGGATTCATCATCTACAGATGCCATGCAGGTAAAAGTGGAGGGGTGTAGGAGGACAGTGGGGGCTGTGAGGGGATTTAGGGCTCCCTCATGAGCCCCCAGCCAGGCTGTGATGTGAACCTGTGCTGATGCATCTCTCTGTCTGCAGGGAAGAAGGAGAAAGGCTACAACACGGCGCCCAGTGAGTGATGAGGGCAGCGCTGTCCCCCACCTCTGCCCAGTGCCAGGGCAGCATTGGGGTCCCCGCTTTCTGCCAGGGTTCCCCTTCCTGTTTCTTGGGGCTGCTCCATGCCCCACAGTGAGCACAGGGCTGGGGCTCATGGCTCTTCTTCTCTTACAGGCCAGGATGGTGGATCCAGCAGCTCATGCACAGGTGTGGTGTGTGGCTGGGGGTTGGGAGGGGTCCCTGTGTTTCCTGTGGTGCTGCACTTGGGCTGGGCTGGAACTCTGCAGGGAGCAGAGTGTTGGGATGTGAACACGGCCCTATCAGACACCATCTCTTCTCCTCCACACAGGGAGCAACCAAACCATCTGAGTGCTGTGCTACAGTCTGCAATGGTCCAACTGGCCACACGAACACTTGGGACTGGTGATGGACACAGCCCCATCCTCTCAACCTCTCACATCTCCCTCTGCTTCCTATGCTGTTATGCTTTGCCTGTGCTGATTCCTGAAATATAAAGTGTACATTCTGCTCTATGCCGTGCTTGGAGCTGGGGGGGTAAAGGGACCTTGGTCTGGTCTGGCTGCTTAGGGTATTGAGAACCCACTGCCCTCTCCCCCTGCACCTGCTGCTCACTGCCCCCATTCTTCTCCTCATCCCTCATCACTTCCCCCCTGTTTCCCCATGTATTTGGCTGCCTGCTACCCATCCTTGATCAATTCTGGTTTTCCCAATGCCATCCCTGTGAGCTGGAATGTGGTCTCCTTGTCGCTCCTCCCAGCTGTCCCTGCATATCCCCACCCAACTTGGTGTCCTGCAGCACTTCCCCTCCCACCCCCATCCTGCTGCCTTTCCAATCCTCACCCACAAACTTCCCCACTCCACATCCCTCCTCCCACACATCCCCACGCTCTCGTGTCCCTGCTGTGTCCCCTCCAGCTCCGTGACCCTCCCACACTGTACTCCATACCCAAAGAAATACAATTGTTCTGAAGCCCTCCAGCCCTCTTCTGGTTCATTCAAGCCCCCCTCCCCCTCCCCCCCCAGCACTGCCCAGCTACAAACAAGGAATCAAAATACGAAGGGCCCTACCAAGTGCTTCAGACCTCTCATATGGCAGCTAAGGTGGAAGGACTTATCCCGTGGATATACCACACCTTCCTGACACCTATGGTTGCCATTTGAGTACTACAAATAGAAGTTTCAACATTAAGTAAGGTAGTATTGCAGAATAGGATGGTGCTGGACTTAACTAACAGCAAAGGAAGGGGGAGTTTGTGTAGTTATTTATCAGAGCTGCTGTGCTTATATAGATGAGACGCAAAGAGTAGAGATTGATTTGCAGGCTATGTGGGAACGTACTAAAGTGCTCCATCAGGTTTCATGAGATGACACTTCCCTTGGTTTTACAGAGTTGCTGGAAAAGTTAACTGATTGGCTCCCCAATTTTGCCTGGTTAAAACAATTGTTTCTGGCTTGCGTTGCAATATTGGCCTTGCTTGTTTTGATGTGTATAATATTGCGATGTATTATGTGGCTTTGCAAAAATACAGGAAATAGCTATGAGGATTGGAAAAGACATCGATTACAGCAGAAGATGGAAAATGGAAGTTATTTTAGAAATGCTCTTTCTAGAAATAGAATCATTTAGCAAAAGATTTTGCTAGGTTCAAGAAAAGGGGGGAATTGAAAGTAGTAATTGGGTAAATAGGGGCCTTTCATGAAGATTAAGCATCCTAGGCTTTGGGGAATGTCAGAAGAAAAGGACCAGTGGGACATGTCAACATTGCTATAGTTACAGTACATCTGGGTCTATAGTTAAGACAATACAGCTGGGTATACGTAAGGGAAAGGTAGCTGAAGAAACTGGTTTTGACTGATTGAGTGGAGGAGTTGGGTCAAAGCAACCTGAGGAAGTCTTCTGACTTCATCCCAACAACCACCGGAGCGAGACCCCCACTATGGACTGCACACCCGTCAGTAGGAGGGACAGCATGTAAATGAGTTCCCAGAAAAACAATAAATATGAATATGTATACACTTGCTCTATAACTTCCTAACGCTCCTGTCTATCGGGTCACATGATAGGAGGAGTGATCCCCCAAGTGCCCAGAGCTGAATAAACACATACCTGCTTTATAACCTAATTCTGGTTATAGAGTCTGATTCCGCAGATTCCGCACGTCAATTTTGGCACCCCAGATGGGACAATCTCTGCTTGGCTGTCGGACCAGCTGAGAGAGGGGACACCTTTGGCGCACTCCATGGTTTCTTGAAAGGACTCCCCTTCCTCACCTGATCATCACAGGAGCAGACAAGGACCATCCATTTTCGGAAAGGTATGTGTATGGGATAAGGGGAGCCCGTAAGCCATAAGGAGATGTCCTACACTGGGTATAAGCAAAGCGGTTGTCGCTTCCCCTTGAAAGGTGAGCTCACAGTTAGTTGCTGGCTGGGGTAGGAAAACTCCTTGGGAGTTCCTACAAAGGGACCCATAATTCGTATGCGGGGAACATAAGTCGTACACGGGGAGAAGGTACCTTGTGGAATGATTTATGGATTTCTGGGACCGTAGAGGCAGGAGCTTTAGTAGCCTTATTACTGTTATCATCAGTGAAAATCCTAAGGTTATGTTATTGCTGCTCTTACCATCTATTGTTTATGGCCAGGTACCGTGTATTTGAGTAATTGCTATCAAAGTGCTTGAAAAAGGGTCTGCAGCTCTGACTCAGTGAAGTGTGAAGCTGGCAGTGTGTGTGACTGAGAGTATGAAATATACCATCAGCTGATTGTTTGTTTAATTATGATATATAAAACTGCTGGCAATACTCATAATTGTTTGTGTACTAGTGTGAGTGAGTTGGAGTTCTTGCTTTGTAAGTTGGTTTTCCCATAAGAGAAATGGTTGGCGTGTTTTAGGGAGGAACTGAAGTGGTTGTGTGTGTTATATGAGTAAATTAATTATTTGGAGTGGAATGAGAACGGAAGATTATACGTTATAAATTATAGTGACAGACCAGAGGAACAGTATCGTTTTCACAGAACTAACGAGTGTTGTCCTGTATATGTGATAATTTGTTTAGTCTGTATGAAAATATATTAAGGTTGTAGGTGTCATTCGTACCCACAGTGCGGGTGCAACTGGTGGAACGAGTTTTGGGGATTCTTTTAGGGAAATTTTGAAGTATGAGGAGTTATCAACAGAGGAGTAAAATGGGTAGTTTGCAAGGAAAGGAAGTACCTGAGAAAACACCCCTCAGGTGTCTTTTAGCACATTGGCAAGAAATTGCAGGAGGTCCAGGGGGTAGTCTAAGTAAAAAGGCGTGCTGCTCACCATTCCCATTCCCCCGCTGCTCACCATCCCCATCCCCTGCTGCTCACCATTCCCATTTCTTGCTCTGACCATCCCATTCCCTGCTGCTGACCATCCCCATCCCCTTCTGCTGACCATCCCCATCCCCTTCTGCTGACCATCCCCATCCTCTGCTGCTCAACATCCCTGTCCCCACTCCAGCTCAGCCCTAGGTGACGTAGCCACCAATTAACCCGACTTATCCCAGGACCTCGACCATCCAGGGGAGAGGGACATAAACATGGATGCCATGAAGTCTTCTCTCTATTTATTGCTGCATCACACTCCTCATATACCATCCTAAATCCCACACAGACACATACACCCGCTACACAAAACCCGATGCAAGCCGAGTGGCAGATTGCTGCTGCTGTGGTACAAGCTCTATCCGGACCTAGTGCTCAGTCAAGGTCAGAGCTTGACTCCCTGTTACCAGGAGGTTCGTACTCTGTTTGCTCATCAGCCTCACAAGTCAGGGCTGCCGCAGAAGCCCCGAATAATCCCCCGTCCTCGACCTCTTCAACGTCTCTGGCAGATCCGGTTTTGGCTGGTGAGGAAGGTGCGGTGGGGGGGGGCTGAGGGGTGTGCAGAGCAGCAAGAAGCTCCTGAGAGTGAAAGCGACTCGGATAATGGTGGGAATGAGAAAGCGTTGGAGGAACATAATAAAACATTAACTGAGGAGCTGCAGGACTTAGAACTGCGTACGAAGGAGGCATCAGTCTCTTCGAGCGTTTCACCGATGTCTTTACAGCCCCTGTCTATGCGATTCCCCCCCACACGTAGCGATCCTCCACCTTTGCGTTGGTCTGGAGTCATTAGAGACATGATATTGGAGGGACCGTGTCAAGCTGTGTTTCAGCTCGCTTGCCCGCTGATAGACGATCAGCAGGGAGCTGCTCGGTGGGAAGTGCATCATTGGAAATTGTTACAGCAGGCTGGTAAGACTGTGACTGACTATGGGATACGATCTGAAGCTTCTAAGCAAATCATTCAATGGATTTTCACTGAGGATACTCATATGACACTAGATGCTTGTAATCTTGGGCGGTTGTTACTAACACCATCAGAATACTTGTTTGTTCACAAATGAACGTCTCTGCAGCCTGCACATAACTTCACTAAAGACAAGGATGGACCGGCCACTCGAACTTTCCTCCAAGAATGGGGTGTTAAACATATTACAGGCATTGCTCATTCTCCCACTGGACAAGCTATCATTGAGCACACTCATCAAACACTGAAATCCATTCTTATTAAACAAATAAGGGGGAATACAGGAGAAATACACACCACAAGAAAAATTATGCAAGGCTTTGTTTGTGCTGAATTTTTTGAATCGTGATCATACAAATACGACTCATGGTTTGTCATTTTGGGGCCTCCCCAATGCTCAAGGAACAGCCTATGGTTAATGTTTGGAATATGGCCACAGGACTTTGGGACGGTCCCCTACCACTGATAACTTGGGGCTCTGAATATGCTCGTATTTCCACAGGGACTGGCCCTACGTGGGTTCCAGTATGAATATGTTCAGACTCATCTGAAGGCAGAAAATAGCATCCAGCCTTTATAGTAACAGTGATTGTGTGCCTCTTACTTAGTGGAATTGCTTTGTAACTTGCGGTGTTATAAATAATATTAGTAATGGTTTGACATAGTGTGTGATTTTCAGTGTTACCAATGCAGTCTCAAGAATTAGAATTTTAGGCATTATCCAGGTTGTTGTGTGCTTCTTCTATTTTAGTAATAGATCAAATGTGTATTAAACAGGATTTGATGTAATCAATGCTAGAATCTATGGGAATAGCTCTTTTAGTATATTAGTACTGCTCTGTCATGATGTTATTAGCCTATTAATTAGCTTTTCTTAATTTGCAAAGACAAAACCTGGAAAGGAATCCCAGGCAAAGGGATGACCCTGTATCATAGAATGAATTATTCATTCCTCCAATAAGTGTGTGTGATTTTTGGATCCCCTCGTCTGTCTGCTATAAAAGTTTGGATTTTCGGGCAATAAATGGACACAGCTGTATCTGACCAAGGTTTGCCTTCAGGTTCGGCAACACGCCCTCAGTGCCTCCCGTCACCTCCCACGCTCCGCACTTTAGGTTTAGCTTCACAAACTGCGGGAGCGAATTCTGCCTGGCACCCGGTGATGTCACGCACGCTCCCGTTCACCATTGGTGAGGCGGAGGCGGAGGAGCCAATGGGAGTGCGGGGAGGGGCAGGTAAGTCCCAAAAGCCGAAGGAGCGGCGCGGGGTGCGTTGTTTCCCGGAGCGCAGCGATGGGGCTGTGCGGGATGCTGGGGCTGCTGCTGTGCGCCGTGTGCGGGGCGGCTGGCGGTGAGTGGCGGCCGGACCGGGACCCCTCCGTACCCTCGGTTATAACCTCCAGGCCTGGCACTATCATGTGGCCCTGTTTTTATGGACGCTGAAAGCTCACCTCTCTCTGCTGCTGGTCTCTGACTGGTGCCTCCCTCTCGGCGTATGCGCTGGTCAGGGCAACGCCGCTTAGTCAGGGTTCATCCTATATGAAACTGCGTGCGTTTTGTGCATTTAATCTCACCTTAGCCGGCAATGGACGGCATCCCTCGCTCGGACTCTCCAACGATGTGTGTCTAAGCGCATAGCGTTTCGTGTTTTACGCTGTTACTAGTGGGTATGCGGGGTTGTATTACTTTGGTGATGATCGGCGGAGTAATTGCGTGATTGCTTACAGGTCTCTGTGCAGACTTGTCACCATGGCCGAATGTCATCTTTAGTGGGGAACACGGAGTGGTACGATCGTGCCTGTTGTTCTGGGGTTTTGATCTTCAATTGAGGTTCTGACTAATCCTGAATGTGTGATATGAAGGCGACCTTACTATGTGACGGCTCGTTAGTTGTGGTTGATTCACTTTCCTGAATAGTAATTTCTGGGAATTGGGTAATATGTAGATCTAATCTCTCGCAATTTTCCATTTTTATGGGAGTTCGCAGATTGAAAGAATTAACTCATGGGTTTGTGGCATATTGTATTCATGGGGGAAATGTATTATCTGCTGCGTGTGCGTAGCAACTGGGCTCTATGTTCCGTTGCGCATGTATCTGATCTGGGGCTTTACATTAAGGACCTTGAGCGCTGGCGGTATTAGCCCTCAGTAAGGGCCCGGCAGCTCCCGATACCTTATGAGGGGTGCGTTTGGGTCTTCCTCGCCGCTCGTGAGCATGTGTGGTGGGTGAGATGGTTCGTCATTGTAAGGACGTGCGGCAGTTTCCATGTGGCCCGGCCCGCTCTGGGGGGCCCCCCAGGGCTGGTCCTGCCCGGCTGGGTTGATCGCGCGGTGTGCCCTGGGGTGCTGCCGTTGCACAGCTCGCACGGGGAGTCGGTTGGATGGGGTGCTCCTGCTGCTGATCCTCGCGGTGCGATGAGGCTGTGGAAGCGCCGAGCGAGCCTTCTCTATGCACATCACACATTCACGATCTTATGTGGGATACCCGAGTGAGCCTTTGTAAGAGGACGCGCGCGCCTCTTGTGACCCTCCGCACTGCACGAGAGTCTTCGTTTCATGTGTTGGGGTGCCTGGCTATACACTCGCTCTGCTGGTGCATGTCGGGATAATAATAACTAGGCCTGTTGCAGGATTTCTACTCTCCGAAGCCGGAATTAGCTAACTTTACAAGCGATTCAACGAGTACTCTAAGGTGCATCTCATTCTGCAGTCATGCCCCCCCGATTATGAAATGGTTTTGTCCGAGAGACTCTTCAGTGATGCATTGCCGTTTGTCAGTGAATGCGACGAAAGTGCACACCGTATCTGCGCTCACTTCTCATCTCTGTCCTTGGTGCCCTTCTATTGGTGGATTCAGAGAGGCTGACTCTCGCGTTCCAGAAGGGACGAGTTTCTCACGCAGATACGGAATGTGCGGCTCGTGGTGCTGCCGGACTGTGTACGGGACAGGGTGGATAAATTATGCGTGACGGAAGGAAATGGCAGACGAAACGATATTGTCTCTCGTTGTTGAAAGGCGGATTAACCTTGGTAGCCTATTCAGAATAGACCAGGTGCGGATACTCCTGGGGCGGTTAGATTAGTAGCCTGATGTGTGTGGAGCACTCGGGGCCTGGCTCTCCGGGTGGTAAGTGACGCATAAGGTCGACGTTCTGGTGGCGTAGGTGGCCACTCACTGCAAAAGTGGAGATGCCGGTTGGGGGGGTCTGAGTGGTCAGGAGGCCGGCTGCGAGTGGATTTGTGCTGAGGTGGGTGAGCCATCACTACTACTGACTTCCATGTTTCGAGGCTCTTCCACTTGTGTGGCTCCGGGGTGCGACTCTCGTCCCTGTGGGCGTCGCGAGCAGGTCTCAGTCGCTGGACGCGCTCGGGCCCTCTCACTGCTTCGCCCACGGCCCTCTGCACGGGGAGCAAACCGCAGGGTGGCGGGAGGGTGTTGTGGATCGGGCAAGAGGACGGGCGGAGCCGTCGGGACTTGATGAACCTTACGGGTGGACCTTTGTCCTCGGTCCTGTCCGCACTGTGCCGTCGTAATACCCCGGGGCTTCTCCCGCATGGGCACCCTCCGGGGCGGGCCCCTCCCCCCTGCCCGATCGCCGTACAGCTGGGTGCAGGTAGGGCGCGACGGCGGCGCCCAGGGTGGGGGTGTCGCCTCAGGGGCGCGAGTTGGACATCACACTCCCGCTGGCGGGGATCGTGCCACGCTGACTCTCCTTTTTTTTTTTTGGGTGGGGTCGGCGGGTCAGAACAGCCCTGATTCAATCCTGCGATCCTCAACCCTCGTATCCTTGCTCTCGCTCCCTGCGGTCCCAAGGCATTTATGCAGGGTACAAGTAGAGCGTCAGTTTGGCGCGTCGGGATTGGGTGTGATAGATGCAATCAGCGTCTCAGCCTGGTCGCACTGTCGCCCGCGTGAAGCCCTGATCTACTCGTGGTGTGTAAGGAGTGCACGTAATGGAATCGCCGGGGGGATTTGCCTCGCGGGGGGACTGACGGGGGTGTGCCGCGCGGTGACGTCAGGCAGGTGGAGGCGCCAACTGTCTGCTCGCCTGGCGTTGACAACTGCTTGCCCTTGCTGGGGCGCGCCTTTTGCTGGAAGATGCGGGGTGTGCTGGCTTGCAGCAGTCCAGCGTTGCTGCTCCATTGTGGTGGGGTGGTCGTTGCGTGGGCGGCCTTGGGGTCGGGTTCATAACCATCGGGCTGGTGGAGTGCGGCGGGAGCATTTGGGGGACACTCTTCCAGCCATCTAACCGTAGCCACCCATTCTGCAGTTAAGGTCAAAGCAGTGGGGGGCCGAGGTGTAAGCCCGCGGTGTGTAGAAGGCTCGAGTGGGGACGCGTGGGCACCGCGTACGGCCCCCCGGGCGCGTCTGGCGGGTCTGTTGTGGGTACGCTACCCGAGCGGCAGGCCGCTGATGTGATCTCGCTTGGATGTGTGTAACCTGTTTTTACCGCTGTATCGCAGTCCCTCCTCTAAGTGTGCTGCGGTCCCAGGGGTGCAGAGAGCTGGTAACAGGTGTACCTGTGTGCATGTAATGGGTAATAGCTCGCGCAATCGCGTGTGAATTCTTTGTGGCTCGAGCAGCCCCGGAGGACTGGTTGCGCGCGGTTGCGGCATTGGGTGAGTTGAGTGGAGCGAGGGCTTGGTGTGTCGCTGGTCCCGTCGCCTCGCGAGCGCTCTGCTGTGGAGGACGGTTCGCGAGACTAATTCCCCGGCGTGAGGCAGCAATTTGGCGGGCACTTCTCCACTGTTTCTCAGGAGAAAGATTCCCCTTCCTGGGTGCTTCTGTCAGCGAAGACGCGGTCGCTTGCTCAAACTTGGATGGCCGATAGGCGAGTCACAGGGCTGTGGCTCGGTCGGCGTGGCAGCACCGGCCTGCGCTTTTCGTGTGGACAATGACTGTGGCCATGCTTGTGTGGTTCTGGCAGGCCCGGTTATTATGGATAGGTTAGCCTGTCGCCATTCTCGCTCGCGGCTCATGAGCCCCTGCGTGCACAGGGACTCCCTAACGTGCTGGGGGCCTGCATCGTCGGGACATTAAAGTTCCAGCTCCACGTGCCTCGTGTGGTATGGGGAAATTGTGCTGGAGGCGAACTGCGGGGAGGAAGGCCATGTGGTCACTGTTGAGGAGGAAATAATACAGGTTTGGAAGACTCGGGGAGTCTGCGAGAGGGCCCTTCATGGGGTAATCCCTGTGCTCCTGGTGTTAAGTGCTGCTAAGGCAAGGGTCCATCAGAAAAGCATGGAACAAAGGGGTGAGGAGAGATGTTCTTGGGCTTGTGGACTTCTAAGAGGATCTGATTCCCAGTAGCGCGGTTCATCTTAGAAGGGTGGGTCATTTCCTTCTCCTGACGGTGCAGGAGAGTTGAGTGTGCCCTTTCATACCTGAAGTTATGGGGATCCTGCGAGCTGTGCTGATACTCGAAGTAGTAGCTTTCGATGCGTGAACTTTGGACTGCTTGAATCAAAGTTACGTGGTGGGGTGGCTATAGGAGGCTCGAAATTTTATGCTTGTTAGGTGTGTGCAATTCGGGTATGTGTGCAGATCTGTCATCAATACGTCGACGTGTTGCGGAAGCTAACCAGATTGGGGCATGGCGTGGCAACGAGTCCGATTGTGGAGCTTGAGGCGTGGAAGAGGTGTCGGAGGGTTGCCTGCAATCGGCGCTAGTAGGGAGCTCGGTTAGACTGGAGTCTGCTGTGGGTGCGGGGTACTGAGATAGTGGCTCGCGCTCTCCTGTGGCTGTCGCGCTACCGCATCGCTCCGATCTGCCTTGCTTGCTCATATTACAACTATTTCTTGGTGGTGTGGAGGTGTACTGTGTGTGGAAATCCGCGGAAGCGCTGACTGGCGATTCATTTCTCGCTCCTGATCATAGATCCAGGACACATTCAAGTGATATAGTAGTGCTGCGCGGTCCTTCCCCCTTCCACTCGCACCTGGTAACGTCTCGGGCTGATACGGAATGTTCTAGGTGGCTGAAGGGTGACCAACTGCGTTGGACCAACATTTGAACGTGTCTGTTCTTACATCTGGTTGGCACTGGCCGGTGAGTAAGCACGTATGTACATAAAACATAAGGGGCGCGGCTTGCCTCCTCCTATTAAACTGGGTGCAGTGTTGACGAGTCGAACTGGGCTATTGTTATCTTTACAGAGCCAGGCAAGGTGGAACCAGCAACTCGATTGGAAACCGCTACCAGCTCGAAACGTGGATTAAGTTCGATGCGGTTGGTGGGGTGGGGTGGGGGAAGTTACCGAGGTCGGGTGTTGGTAAGGAGGTCCCTGTGCTCCTTTGTGTCTCTGGTCCTGTGGTGCGGGTGGCTCGTAAGCACAGCAGGGTCTCTTTTTGCTTTGTGGGGAGGGTGGTCTGCTGGGCGAAGGTGTGGGGGGTGATGGGTAGTGGGGGTTTGCTGGGAGTGGTGGGTAGACACCTGCGCGTGTGCCCTTGACTGGCCCTCAGCTGCATCTACCACTCTCTTCGCGTACCTCCACAGCGAGGGAAAGCGTATCCCCTTCGCATCATAGTGGCTGAGTCGCTGCTCGCCCTATTTCCGCTGGTTGCAGTGGAGGAAGCCAACTGGCCACGTGATGGTCTGCTCATAGTCGGTGGTTTTTTGGACTTAGTCTAAGTCCCCTGGGTCCGCGCTTTGGGTCCCTTTAGCAACCTCTCATTCGAAATGCGCCTCCCGTGCTGGCTGTCCTAATGCGTGTTCTGGCTGTTTGTGGTTTATGGTGCATGGGTTGCCTGTGAGGGGAGTGGGAGTGGTAATGGGTTGATGTTTGTTGGAATTCGCCTGGTTGCGTTGGTCGGGTCTTGCTCGAGCGTAGTTGCTCTCGAGAAACCTGTGTGTCTTCGCGGCTTTCTCGTGCTCGTTGACGGGGGCTTGGACTGCACGGAAGCTTGCCCGCTCTCATCCGCTCGGCCTTGTCTGTGGCATGGTTAAGAACTCGCGGGTTGCTAGTGGCTCGCCGCCCCTTGCGTGGCTGCACCGGTCGTCCCAGTGGCTGGCCGCGATTAGCGTGCCGGTGCTCTATTCTCGCTCTCTTGTCCATAGGAGCTCCCGCTACTCCTGCGTGGATCTGGGTGTATCGTCTCCATCCCGAAGTGAGTTCCGGCGTAGAGCACGGTCGCTCGTTGGGACTGTGTCTGTGGTTGCGCTCCGTCTGTAGTGCTTTTCTCAGGGCATTTCAGACTTGCTCTGCTCTATCGGTATGCAAGCTGTTTGCTGAGCCATCCCACAATTGCTCACACACTCCAGAGCTCGTATCCCCATCCCCTGCATGGCTGTGACCATCCCCATCCTCCTCCCATCCATTAAGCCCTTTCCGTTATTTAGTAGCAAAGAGACAACAGTTGAGCAGCCGTTCTGTCTTTAAGGCATGATGACTCTGATGGAGTTTTGGACCAATTTTAAACTGGCCTAGAGCTGCCGTCCGAGATGTCCGGAATTATTCCTGTTTGTGTGGAGGCGCACACTCCCAGAAAACATTTTGTTTGGTGTTTTGACTGGCAATCTGGAAATAAATCTTCATAAGGAGGTTCCCATTCTGTGTTAATCTGTAATCTGACAGAACAAAGGCCTTCACGTTTGCATGCTCTTGATGATATCAATTTGAATGATCACTAAAATTGTGTGAAGAAATCCTTTGGTGTTTTTGGTAGTGCTCACAGTGTTCGATTAAGACGCACTTTTAACTAGCTTTGGACGGTTTGGTAGTGTGGTTGTAATGGTTGGAGATTACTTTTGTGGGTAGTTTTGAATTAGCATTGTTTGGGTCTGTGAGTAGTTTCGCGAT
>NC_029531.1:88883-117167 GCF_001577835.2 Coturnix japonica | reverse complement strand
ACATCCCAAACGGATCACGTGTAGAGCGCATCATTTCTGCTCTACTCGGATGATAGTAACTCCGCTCCTGCGCGCTTGAACCCTATCAAGGTCCACAGCCTGTGCGGCTGACTCACCCTTCAGGCCCCCCCGAATCATCCATTGGATGAACCCCTGCATTCCCCGAGGTTTCCTTGGCCCCCTCGGTGCCCTCCGTTTGTCGACGGCTTCTTGCTGGAAGGATCGCTCCGTTGCACCCCACGCCTGCACCCGGGGAGGGGGTTCATCACAGGCCCCCGCCGTGCTCTTGACCTAACGGCCCTGCTTCGCATTGCCCCTTCGTATCCGCCGATCCCCCGACAGAGGCCCTCGGCCCCCTCCGCTGGGTAGGGACACGGCCCGGTGGGGCACACAGCCCGGGATTGCCCCCGCTGGGCATGGGTCGCTCCGCACCGCCCCGGTCAACCTCCCGCTCCCGCACTCTCACTTTCCCGTCTCCACTCTTCGGGCTTCATTCTGCTGGCGACTGGTTGATGTACTCACGCTCTCCAGTAGCAATTGGCTGGATGCTGCGGTGCGAGGAACCAATAGGATCGCGCGGGGGTTCCCGGAACGCAGGAATGGCGAGAGGCGGTGCGGAGCCGATGGGGTCGTGGGGGGCTTTGGAGCTGGGGCTGCTGCTGTGCGCCGTTGTGCGGGGCGGCGGGCGGTGAGTGCGGCCGGACGCGGACGTCGCTCCGTCTCCCGCGTAACCCCAGCCCGGGCTGTGCCCGTGGACCCCCACCGCGCGCTCACGGCCCCGCTGCGCTCCGTCCCCGCAGAGCACCATAAACTGCGGTTCTTCACTACCGCAATGACGGATCCCGGCCCCGGGCTGCCCTGGTTCGTGTCTGTGGGGTACGTGGACGGCGAAATCTTCGTGCACTACGACAGCACCACACGGAGGACTGTGCCCCGCACCGAGTGGATGGCGGCCAGCATGGACCAGCAGTACTGGGATGGGCAGACAGAGATCGGACATATCAGTGAGCCGATTAACCGCGAGAACCTGGTCACTGCAGCACGGCTGTACAACCGGACTGGCGGTGAGCACGGCCGGACACGCGCGCTCCGCGCTGTGGGTATGGGGCCCTCCATGGCGCAGTGCCGCTCCGACCTCCCAGGGCTGAGTTCTGCCCGTCGGCACCGTCCTGGGGTGCCCGTCACAGCCCCACCGAGCTCGGGTGGCTGCGACCCGGGGGACCCCACCCCATCCCCACTACAGTGGGACACCTGAGCCTGAGGAGCCCTCTGCATCCCTGCCCGGCTGTGTATTTTCAGGGTCTCACACGGTGCAGCGGATGTCTGGCTGTGACATCCTCGAGGACAACATCATCCGGGGGTATTATCAGATTGCCTATGATGGGAGAGACTTCATTGCCTTCGACAAAGACACGATGACGTTCACTGCGGCGGTTCCAGAGGCAGTTCCATCCAAGAGGGCATTACAGGAAGGTGATTATGCTGAGGGATGGAAACATTACCTGGAGAAAACCTGTCCACAGTGGCTGCGGAGATACGTGGAGCATGGAAGGCAGAGCTGGGGAGGACAGGTGAGGGGGGCTGCGGTGTGGGGCTGGTGGGTGGGGGGCTCAGAGTGGGGAGATCAGCCCGGCCCTACTGCTGCCCACCTTCAGAGCAACCCGAGTGCGAGTGTGGGGAAAGGAGGCCGACGGGATTCCTGACCTTGTTCCTTGCCGCGCTCACGGCTTCTACCCGCGGCCCATCGTGTCAGCTGGGTGAAGGACGGCGCGGTGCTGGTCAGGACACCCACTCGGGGGCATCGTGCCCAACAGCGATGGCACTACCACACCTGGATCACCATCGATGCGCTGCGGGGGAGCAGACAAGTACCAGTGCCTGTGGAGCACGCCAGCCTGCCCCAGCCCAGCCTCTACTCATGAGGTGAGTGAGGGGATGTGGGGCTGGGGGGCTCTGGGCTGCCCCTTCCCCTGCTGACAGCCCTGCCTTCCCCCAGAGCGGTCACAGTCCAGCCTGGTGCCCACGTGGTGGGGTGGTTGTCGCCCGTTGTGGCCATTGCCATCATGGCTGGCGTTGGATTCATCATCTACAGACGCCATGCAGGTAAAAGTGGAGGGGTGTGTAGAAGGACAGTGGGGAGTGGGGGGGTCTGGGTCTTCTTGGGTACCCCCAGCCTGGTTGTGATGTGAACCTGTGCTGATGCATCTCTCTGTCTGCAGGGATGAATGAGAATGGTTACAATGTGGTGCGCCGTGAGTGATGAGGGCTGTGCTGTCCGCCAGCTCTGCCTGGTGCCAGGGCAGCATTGGGGTCTCCACTGTTTCCTAGAGATCCCCTTCCTGGTGCTCAAAGCTGCTCCATGCCCCACAGCAAGAACAGGGCTGGGGGTCATGGCTGTGAGAGTCCTTCCTTGTTTTCTGGCTCCAAGCTTGCTTCCTGAGGTGTTTCTTGTGAGAAGACTCTCAATGATTTATTGAAGTGGCAAGTAATGGGTGCTACCGTGTGACAATCAATATCACTTTTTGGGTATTTGAAAGTACCTTCCTTCAGTGCGGAAGATCTGGCCCGGGACTAAATAGCTCCAGCTTGGTGTGGGAAATCTGGGTAATGAAGCCATCGTGCCCTGTGAAAAACAGGATGCGGATGGGTATCCCTGCTCCCTCTTATCTGCTGGCAAGGCTCAGAAGATGGGAACAAAGGAATTTCTGCTAAGATCCCAGAGCCAGAAGCTTCCATTCCAAGGAGTGCTGACTCAACTACTTTGGATTCGAGCTGTCACTCCAAAGAGAGCTGACTTGACCACTTTGGACATATAAATAAGTTGGTGCTACCATTGGAAATTGTCATCGTGGTCACCATTAACAGAACAACGCCTGACGACCCACCACGACTGAAGACCAATGACTGAACTACAAACCTCGATGGATCCATGGTGGTGAATATCTCCCTCTTGCTTCCTACAGAGACTCCTTGCTTCTATTTCATATTTTTACTGCATTCCCTTCCCCATCACCCTACACCATAATAGCGTCCGTCCTCCCCTTCCCCATCTCCCTGATAAAGTCTTGTAATAAACTGGTCGGACCAATGTTTGAACCGTTGTTTCTTAATCCCGCACCAGGTATACGTATATCAAAGAACCTTGCCTCCCTCCTACAAACTGGGCTGAGACAATGGCTCTTCTTACCTTACAGGCCAGGAAGGTGGAACCAGCAACTCGAGCACAGCTGCGGTGTGGGGCTGGGGGTTGGAAGGGGTCCCTGTGCTCCTTGTGCTCCTTGTGGTGCTGCACCAGGGCTGGGCTGGGACTCTGCAGGGAGCTGAGGGTTGGGATGTGAACACGGCCTGTGGGACACCATCTCTTCTCCTCCACACAGGGAGCAACCCCATCATCTGAGTGCTGTGCTTCAGCCAGTAAGGAGCCAACTGGCCACATGAGCCTTTGGGGTTGGTGATGGACACAGCCCCGTCCTCTCAACCTCTCACATCCCCCTCTGCTTCCTATGCTGTTCTGCTTTGCCTGTGCTGCTTCCTGAGAAATAAAGTGTTGTGTTGTTCTGTGCTTAGCCTGCACAGAACCCTTCCCATTCCATGCTGCTGACCATCCCCCTCCCCTTCTGCTGACCGTCACCCCCCCTGCTGCTCACCATCCCATCCCCACACCCTCCTGCTCTCTCTCCCATCCGTACCCCTTGCTGCTCACCATCCCCAGGCCCAGCTACTCGCTGTCCTGGTCCCCTGCAATTCACCGTTACCATTCCTTGTTGCTGACCATCTCCATTGCTCAACATCCAGATCTCTATCCCCATCCCCTGCTGCTGACCATCCCCATCCTCCTCCCCATCCATTAAGCCCTTCCGTTATTTAGTAGCAAAGAGACAACAGTTGAGCAGCCGTTCTGTCTTTAGCAATAGAACTCTGATGGAGTTTTGGACCAATTTTAACCCAGAGCTCCTCACCAAGAGAAAATCCAGTACTCAGCAATTCAGAAACATTTTTACTGCAACCTGGAAATAAATCTCTAAGGGGTCCCATTCTGTGTTATCTGTAACTGACAAGAAAAAGGCCTTCAACGTTTGCATGCTCTGATATATCGATTTGAATGATCACTGAAATTTGTGAAGCAAATCCTTTTAGAGTGCTCACAGCCATGCCTTTGAAACTAATAGGTAATTAGTGGTCGTACAAGTTTATGAAGCTGCATGTCAGATAGAATAATTATTAGTTGGCAAATGTACCAAATGTGTTCTGGGTTTTGACATCTCAAATTAAGAAAAGGCTAATTGATATCCAATAATAACTGAGCATTACTAATACATTCAATGTTTATTCCTATAGATTCCAGCATTGGTAATATTAGATCCTATTTGATTCACACCCAATCTATTAATAGAACAGAAGCACACAATAACCTGGATAATGCCGAATTAATTCTATTCCTGAGACTGCCATTGGAAAATGCTAGAAATTCTTCCCATTATGTCACACCACCTGTTCATCTGTAGTATAACAAGGTTACAAAGCAATACCAATCAGTAAAAAGCACATAGTCCCAGTCACTATGAAAGCTGAATACTAGTTTCTGCCTTGAGATGAGGCCAAACATACCGTACTGGAACCCACATAGGGCCAGTCCTAACAACTCCCATTAGGGGGGGGGTGATGGGACCGCCCTGCTCACACTATGCCAATTAAAAGGGGGTGATGAGCTCCATCTGTATCATGTCCAATACAGCTTGGCAGGAGGACTTTCCAAGCCTGATGTAGCCATCACCGATCTTAATCGTCCACCGGATCTTTAAGGGGCTTTGCTGAACCGAGCTCCCGCTGCTGCTGTGCAGCCTGAATTTGAACTGCCTGAGATAAAGACTGAGAGTTCACCGAAAGCCACCGAAATTCTTTTAACAGCCTCTCCGTGTCCGACGGCTCCGTGCTGGAAGGATCGCTCCGTGCACCCCACGCCTGCACCCGGGGGGGGCTCATCGCAAGCCCCCCGGCCGTGCTCTGACCTACGGCTCCCTGCCTTCCCATTGCCCCTCGTATCCCCGATACCCCCGACAGAGGCCCACGGCCCCTCCCCTGGGTAGGACACGGCCTCGGTGGGGACACAGCCCGGGATGCCCCCGCTGGGCTGGGGTCGGCTCCGCACCGCCCCCGTCCCCTCCCCCGCTCCGCACTCTCACTTTCCCGTCCCAAACTTCGGGAGCTCATTCTACCTGGCGACTGGTGATGTCACTCACGCTCTCCCAGTAGCAATTGGTGGAGCTGCGGTGGAGGAACCAATGGGATCGCGGGGGGTTCCCGGAACGAGGATGTGCGGAGCGGTGCGGAGCGATGGGGTCGTGGGGGGCTTTGGAGGCTGGGGCTGCTGCTGTGCGCCGTGTGCGGGGCGGCGGGCGGTGAGTGCGGCCGCGACCGGGACCCCTCCGTCCCCGTACCCCAGCCCGGGGCTGTGCCCTGGGACCCCCACCCGCGGCCACGGCCCCCGCTGCGCTCCGTCCCCGCAGAGCTCCATACCCTGCGGTACTTCCAAACGGCGATGACGGATCCCGGCCCCGAACTGCCCTGGTTCTTTGAAGTGGGTACGTGGACGGCGAAATCTTCATGCACTACAACAGCACCGCGCGGAGGTACGTGCCCCGCACCGAGTGGATGGCGGCCAGCATGGACCAGCAGTACTGGGATGGTCAGACGGAGATCGCACAGAGCAATGAGCAGAAAGACCGCGTGAGCCTGGTCAATTTAGCACGGCTCTACAACCAGAGCGGCGGTGAGCACGGCCGGCACCGCGGCTCCGTGCTGTGGGATGGGGCTCCATGTCGCAGTGCCGCCCACACCCTGCAAGGCTGGTCCTGCCTGGCGGCACAGGGGGGATCACAACCCCATCCCCACTACAGTGGGACCACTGGAGCCAGAGGAGCCCATCACCCCCTGCCTGGCTGTGTTTCAGGGTCTCACACATGGCAGCGGATGTTGGGCTGTGACATCCTCGAGGACGGCACCACCCGGGGCTATCATCAGTATGGCTATGATGGGAGAGACTTCATTGCCTTCGACAAAGACACGATGACGTTCACTGCAGCGGTTCCAGAGGCAGTTCCCACTAAGAGGAAGTGGGAGGAAGGCGGTGATGCTGAGAGACAGAAACATTACCTGGAGGAAATCTGTCCACAGTGGCTGTGGAGATACGTGGAGCATGGGAAAGCAGAGCTGGGGAGGACAGGTGAGGAGGGGGCGGGATGGGCTGCGATGTGGGGCTGGAGGTGGGGCGGGGGCTCAGCATGGGAAGCTTAGCCCAGCCGTCACTGCCGCCCACCTTCAGAGCAACCCGAGGTGCGAGTGTGGGGGAAGGAGGCCGACGGGATCCTGACCTTGTCCTGCCGCGCTCACGGCTTCTACCCGCGGCCCACGCTGTCAGCTGGGTGAAGGGACGGCGCGGTGCTGGGCCAGGACACCCACTCGGGGGGCATCGTGCCCAACAGCTACGGCACCTACCACACCTTGGTCACCATCGACGCGGTGCCTGGGGACGGGGACAAGTACCAGTGCTGCGTGGAGCACGCCAGCCTGCCCCAACCCAGCCTCTACTCATAGGGTGAGTGAGGGGATGTGGGGCTGGGGGGCTCTGGGCTGCCTCTTCCCCTGTTGATGGCCCTGTCTTCCCCCAGAATGGCCACAACCCAGCTTGGTGCCCATCATAGTGAGGGTGGTCATCCCCATTGTGGTCATAGCCATCACAGCTGGTATTGGATTCACCATCTACAGACGCCATGCAGGTAAAAGTGGAGGGGTGTGGGAGGACAGTGGGAGCTGTAGGGGGGTCTGAGCCTCCCTTGGGTACCCCCAGCCTGGCTGTGATGTGAACCTGTGCTTATGCATCTCTCTGTCTGCAGGGAAGAAGGAGAAAGGCTACAACGCAGCGCCCAGTGAGTGATGAAGGCAGCGCTGTCCCCCACCTCTGCCCAGTGCCAGGGCAGCATTGGGGTCCCCGCTTTCTCCCAGGGTTCCCCTTCCTGGTGCTCAAAGCTGCTCCATGCCCCACAGCAAGAACAGGGCTGGGGCTCATGGCTCTTCTTCTCTTACAGGCCAGGATGGTGGATCCAGCAGCTCATGCACAGGTGTGGTGTGTGGCTGGGGAGGGGTCCCTGTGCTCTTTGTAGTGTTGCACCAGTGCTGAGCTGCACTGGGACTCTGCAGGAAGACCCCCATAGAAAAGGTTTGGGATGTGAACACAGCCCTATCAGACTCCGTTTCTTCTCATCCCCACAGGAAGTAACCAAACCGTCTGAGTGCTGTGCTTCAGCCTGCAAGGGGCCAACTGGCCACACGAGCATTTGGGGTCGGTGATGAACACAGCCCCATCCCCTCTACCTCTCACATCTCCCTCTGCTTCCTATGCTGTTATGCTTTTCCTGCACGGCTTCTTGTGAAATAAAGTGTTGTGATGTTCAGTTCTCACCTGTCTGAATTCTGCTCTTTGCCGTACTTTGGGTTGGGGTGGATGAGGGGACCTCCCCTCATCCCTCCTCCCCCCACCCCACACTCTTTGCCCATTGCTCCATTTCACACTGCTGCTCTCCTCCTCCCCTTTGCACTCCCTGTGCTATCAGCACCACTTTGGCATGAAGACATGGCTGTAAAGTTCATCCCACTTTGGGCTGAGCTGTGCTTCCCCCCCATAACCCACAGTGCTGCCACAGCCACATTCTGAGGGCAGACACCCAGCTTCCATAACCAACCATGCACTGAGGCTGAGCTGCCCACACCCCACATCCCAACCTGCTCCTCTACAAAACATCTCCGCTTTATTCCATACAAATCCCAGAGCATCCCACTCTTCCCATCCTGCAGCGGGGAGCGGAGACAGCCACAGCTCCCCATGTCCCATCGCATCCCACTCCAGCTGCCCTGTGGTCCTCAGTGCTGCAGCAGCCGGCTGTAGGATCCACTGCGGGTCCTCAGTTCGGTGGGTGTCCCCATCTCAGCCATCGTGTCATGCTCCAGCACCACAACATGGTCTGCCTTCTCCAGCATCTGGGGTTGATGGCTGATGAGCAGCATTGACTGGTCCCCCCCATTCCGTACCCATTGCTGTAGCTGTAGGACACACAGCTGCCCATATCAGCACACGCTGCATGGCCAGACACCCTACCCCCATACGCTGCTCAGTGCTCACCATCACATCGCCATCCTCATCCAGGGCACTGGTGGCTTCATCAAGGATGAGGACGGTGGGATGCCGGACCAGAGCTCGGGCAATAGCGATGCGCTGCTTCTGCCCTGCTGACAGCTGCCCCCCTCTCTCCCCTACATCTGTAGGATGGGGGTAGGGATGAGTGTGGTCAGACACCCGGGTCCCCCTGCCCCCCATCTCCTCAGCCCTCACCGGTGCCGAATCCTTGCTCCAGCGCAGAGATGAAGCCCAAAGCACCCGCAGCCCTTGCAGCTGCTATGATCTCCTCCTCCTCACAGTCCTCCATCCCATAGGCAATGTTATCCCGAATGGAGCCGGAGAAGAGCACAGGTTCCTGCCCCACGAGTGCCACCTGCCCCAGGGCAGAGGCTCAGCCCCAGCACCGCTCAGTGCAGCCACATCTCCCCCCCACACCCCACCCCCTCACCTGGCGGTGAAGGTAGCAGTGCTCGTAGTCCCGCAGTGGCACCCCGTCCAGCAGCACCTCCCCAGCCTTGGGCTCATAGAATCTCTCCAGCAGTGCCACACAGGTGCTCTTCCCGCTGCCATTCAGCCCTGCCAATGCCGTCACCTCACCGGGGCGCAGCTCAAAGGTGACATCTTGCAGGACGAGGTGCTCGGGGCGAGTGGGGTAGGCGAAGGACACCCGATGGAAGGTGATGTGGCCCTGCAGCTTGGTGGGCACGTAGGTGCCACCAGTGCCCACTGCTCGCTCCCGGTCTAGGTAATCAAAGACCTTGCAGGCAGCTGCTGCATTGCTCAGAAGGTCACCATAGCAATACGCCAGAGCCTGCATGGAACAGCACCCAGGGTGGGGACATGGGGATATGACCCTCAGGTACAGCACCCAGGGTGGGGACTCAGGGATGTGACCCCAATCATGGGGATCCACTGGCAGAGGACTCACTGCCTGACCTCACCTGCACGCAGCTGCCAGCATTAGTCTGGTAGAGGATGAAGGCAACGAGGCTGCCGGCGGTGAGGGTCCCATCATGGAGCTGCTGGTGCCCACAGTACAGCACCAGAGCCTGCACAGCCAACTGCAGCGCCTGCAGAGATGGGGCTGAGCAGGGATGTCCCCATCCCATCCAGACACAGGGGTTTCCCCTCATGACAGCCTCACCCTCTGGATGAGAACGAATATGGCCTTCTCTGTGTCCCGCTGGTCCCGCAGCCGTAGGGTCCTGTCCAGTGCCTGTCTGTAGCGGCGCTCCTCCTCCTCCTCACCATTGAAGACTCGTACCGTCTCAATGGAAGAGATGGACTCCTGCACTGCTGTTCCGGTGTTGGCTGCTGCATCCAGCACGGCTCGCTGCAGCATCTGGTTGGGGACAGTGGGTGTCAGCACCCATAGGATGGCCAAGTCCTCACCATCCCACTTCCATTCCTGCCCTGCTCTTCTCTGCCATTTCATCCTGGCTGTGCTGGACCCACAAACCCCATCCTGCACTCCCCACTCCCATTGTTCCCATCCCATTGCAGCTGACCTCATCCCTGCTGTCCTGACCCCATAGTCCCCACCTCACTACCCCCACTCCCACTGCTCCCTTCCCATTGCCATTGTCTCCATCCCCACCATCCCATCCCCACCATCCCATCCCTGCCATCACCTGGTGCCGGCTGTCATAGACTTTCCGTGCTGCGACAGCGAGCGGCACTTCGAGCAGTGCCAGCAAAGTCAGGCGTGGAGACAAGCCCAGCATGAAGGCACAGAGCCCCAGCACCTGCCCCAGTGTCCGCAGCATGACGTTGATGTTGAGTGTTAACACTTTGCTCGCCAGCGTCACGTCGGTGGTCAGCCGGGAGGACAACTCGGCTGTGGGGTTAAGCAGGGTGAGCTGGGGTACGATGTAGGGAAAGGGACAAAGGTGTCCCCAGTCTTTACCTGCTGTGGTCTTCTGGAAGAAGGCGAGGTCCCGGTAAACCAGGCTGGAGAAGAGCTGGTCACGGGTGCGCAAAACGAAGCGGTACCCAATGAAGGTGAAGAGGCCACCGCGGCAACCGGCAAACAGAGAGCTGGGAAGGAATTGGGGGTTGACCCAAAAACACATCAGGGGTCAATGGAGAGCCCAGAACCCTTCAGACAATTGCCAAGGGTCAATGAAGAGCCCCAAAGCCATCAAACAACCACCAAAGGTCAGTTGAGACCCCAGAACCCAGCAGGCAACTGCTAGGGTTGGAAGGGGTCAGGGAATGGAGACCCTAAAAGCCATCAAACACTAGCAGTTAGAGGGGTCCAGGGACAGAGATGCCCAAATTCATCAGACAACCAATAGGGGTTGGCTACATATGGGGATGGAGATCCCAGATGCCCTCAGATGCCCACCAGAAATGGACAGAGACCCCCAAATCCATCAAATGACCACCAGGGGTGGACAGAAACCCCCCAAATCCATCAGATGACCACCAGGAATGGACAGAGACCCCCAAACCCATCAGATGACCACCAGGAATTGACAGAGACCCCCAAACCCATCAGATGACCACCAGGAATCGACAGAGACCCACAAACCCATCAGACGACCACCAGAGCTGGATGGGGTTTTGTGGAGAGATACAGGATCCCTACCTGCTGGCAGAGGCCAGGCACATGAGGCCGACAGCAGCAGTGAAGGTGGTGAGCCCGTCCCCCTGGCGGAGGACATCCAGGGCCCTCCCGGTAAAGTAGGGCACTGAGGTCTCACCCAGTGCAGCCAAGGCGAGGAAGAAGAAGGCACAGCTGAGGAGGGGCCACTCGGGCCAGGCGAGGGCCAGCAACCTCTTCAGGGGCACCCAGGTCTCTGCATCCTTTGCCCCCACAGCCACAGTCGGGGCAAGGAGGCTCCAGGTGAGCAATGCCACCAAAGCTGTCCCGTGGGTCAGCACGAGCCAGGATGGTGTGGCTGTGGCCAGCAGCACCGGGGCAGCTCCAGGTAGCCCCATGTAGCCCCGTAGGGTCAGGAAGATGGCTGGGGTCAGGCTCAGCAACACTGCAGCCCCATGGGGTCCTTTGGGGGCCAGCAGCTGCTTGGCCCCCCCCAGCACCAGGAGGCGCAGCACAGCCTCCAGCCAGGAGCTCATTTGGCCCAACTGGGCCAGTGCTGGGAAGAAGTGGGTCAGAACCAACATAAGGGCCAGGTCGGCCAGGAGCAGCGTGCACGACAGGCGCAGAATGTGGGGTGGCACGGCCATGGCTGCAGGGTGGAGACCCCCAGAGCCTCTGGTGCACAGCTGGACTGGGTGGGCTCCCTGGGGTGCTCCTGGTGTGCTCCTGGTGCAGGTCCTCAGCTCCCCTCAGTGTCTGGAACACACAGCAGTGCTTTGAGAATGGCCTCCAGTTCCAGCCCAGCTCCCCACAGCCCTGCCTGGAGCACACACCAGCAGCCAACAAACTCCTACCAGCCCCC
Organism: Coturnix japonica; assembly: GCF_001577835.2. Classification (NCBI taxonomy): domain Eukaryota; kingdom Metazoa; phylum Chordata; class Aves; order Galliformes; family Phasianidae; genus Coturnix; species Coturnix japonica. The sequence goes on along the minus strand of NC_029531.1, from coordinate 105,587 downwards.
ACCAGCCCCTCAACAGTTTCCACCAGTAACCACCAGTCCACTCCAGCTCATACCAGCCCCCTCCAGCTCCCCACCAGTCCATTCCAGCCCCCCCAGCTCACTCCATCCCCCCACCAGTCCACTCCAGCCCCCACCAACCCCTCCAGCTCCCCTCTAGTCCACCCCAGCCTACAAGCCCCCTCCAGTCCCCCCACCAGTCCACTCCACCTCCTACCAGCCCCCCACCAGCCCCTTCAGTCCCCCACCAGCCACTCCAGCCCCCACCAGTCCATTCCAGCTCCTACTAGCCCACTCCAGCCCCTAACAGCCCCCCTAGTCCCTACCAGTCCTCTCCAGCTCCTACCAGCCCCCACCAGCCCCTCCAGCTCCTACTAGCCCCGCTCCAGCTCCTCACCAGTCCACTCCAGCCCCCCCACAGCCCCCTACCAGTCCATCCACCTCCTACCAGCCCCCCCAGGCCCTACTAGCCCCCTCCAGCCCCCACCAGTCCACTCCAGCTCCCCTCTAGTCCGCTCCAGCCCCCCACCAGTCTCCACCAAGTCCATTCCAGCTCCTACCAGCCCACTCCAGCCCCTACAAGCCCCCTCCATCCCCCACCAGTCCACTCCAGCCCCCACCAGCCCCTCTAGACCCCCTCCTCAGTTCTACTCCAGCCTCCTCCAGTCCACTCCACCTCCTACCAACCCCCTTCAGTCCCCCACCAGTCCACTCCAGCTCCTACCAGCCACCACGAGCCCCCTCCAGCCCCCCTCTAGTCCAGTCCATCTCTTACCAGTCCCCACCAGCCCCCCACCAGTCCACTCCAACCCCCTCCAGCCCCTCACCACCGCCGCTCCCCATCTCCTCCCCGCTCCGCCGTTACTTTCGCTTTCAATTTCCCCACCCCTCTCCAACCTATTCCGTTCCGATCTGCCTGGCAACTGATGACTCCACCCCGTCTCGGCCAATGAGAGGAGCCGCTGCCGCATCGCCTCAGCCAATGAGCGACTCTCCCGTTTCCGAGAAGCTGCGGCCGCTGCCGGGCATTGGGATCGGGGTCGGAGTGGGATCGGGGGCTGCAATGGGGACGATGGGCGCAGGTCGCCGCCTCCTCCTCTCGCTGAGCCCCGAGAGCCGGCGCTGCGCTGCGGGGATGGGTCTGATGGCGGCCTCGGCGCTGGGTACGGGGAGTGGGGAGTGGGGAGCGGATCGGAGTGGGATTGGGATTTGAATGAATGAGGATGGGGTTGTGGTGGGGATGGGGGTGAGGATAGGGATGGGGATGGGTTGGGAAGGGGATGGGGTGGGGGTGGAGATAACCATGGAATGGGATGGGGAATGGGAATGGGAATGGGAATGGTGTGGGGGTAGACTGGGCACTGGGAATGGGGTTAGGATGGAGTGGGAATGATGTGGGTTTAGAACTGGGAATGGGGGTAGGATGGGGTGGGAATAGGGAGAATGGAAACTGGGGCTGGCTTTGGGATGGGGATGGGGATTGAGGGCAGGGTGATTATGGGGGTGTGATGGAGTGAGGATGGAGATGGGATTGGGGTTGGGTTGGGGTGAGGATGGTGATTGAATGGAAATGGTGGGGATTGAATGGAGATGAGTGGATGGGTGGGTGCAGCCCACTGGAGGGCAATGCTGAGCTTTGGAGGGGTTCACCTCCGAGCTTTGGGGGTACAGCACCAAACTGGGGGTGCAGCACAGAACTTCTGGGGCACCATTTCTTGTTGGGAGGGGTCACCCCCTTGTCCTGACCCTGCTGTGGTGACAGGTGAGATGGCCGTCCCCTACTACATGGGCCGTGCCAGCGACTGGGTGGCCCGCGAGGACGAGCTGGCAGCCATCCTGCCCATGGTGCTGCTGGGCCTCAGCAGGTATTGACACAAGGGGGGTGAGGGGGATGCGGTGTGGGTGGGGAGCAGCGTGGGACCCCCTGACACCTCAGTGCCATCACAGCGCTGTCACCGAGCTGGTGTGTGATGTGATCTTCGTGGGGACGCTGAGCCGCACGCAGAGCCGCCTGCAGCGCCGTGTCTTCGCTGCCGTCCTAAGGCAGGACATTGCTGAGCTGCGAGCTGATGGGGCCGGTGAGAGGCCAAGGGGGTTTGGGGGGGTGATATAGGGAGGGAAAAGGGACAGGGGTGGCACTGATGGCACCATTACCCTGCAGGGGATGTGGCCACGCGGGTGACGCGGGATGCAGAGGACGTGCGGGAAGAGCTGGGTGAAGCACTGAGCCTCCTGCTGTGGTATCTGGCACGTGGCATCTGCCTCTTTGCCACCATGGCCTGGTTGTCCCCACGCATGGCACTGCTCACCATGCTGCTGCTGCCCCTGCTGCTGGCCCTGCCCAGGGCTATGGGGCGCTTCCGGCAGGTATGGGCTGCTGGCTGTGCCCCCACGTGCCTGTTGTCCCATTCATGTGTCCGCTGTCCCCTCCACGTACCCACTGTCCTCCTTCCTGTTGTCCCCTCTATGTGACCATTGTCCCTTCGCGTGCCCCCTGTCCCTTCCATGTGCTCACCACCCCTGCCACGTGCTCACTATCCCCTATGTGTGACCATTATCCCTTCCATGTAGGTACTATCCTCTGCGTGCCCCCACTGTCACCTCCACGTGCCCACCATCCCCGTTATGTCCCCTCCATTTCTCAGTCCCCTCTATGCCTTCACTGTCCCCTCCCCCAGCCCCCATTCCTCTCCCACCCACCCTGCAGTGACACTGCTGTCCCCAGGGCCTGGCACCACAGATGCAGAAGGCTCATGCCCGGGCCAGCGAGGTGGCAGTGGAGACCTTCCAGGCCATGGCCACTGTGCGTAGCTTCGCCAATGAGGACGGGGTGGCTGCATGTTACCGGCAGCGCCTGCAGCAGAGCCACAGCCTGGAGAAGAAGGATGTAGCCTTCTATATTGTCAACCTCTGGACCAGCGGTGTATGGGATGGGGCCGTTCAGTTGGATGGGGATGTGATGGAATGGGGCTGGGGGACATGGGGACTTGACAGGATAGGGACTGGGTGACATGGGGACATGATGGTATTGAGACATGAGGAGATGGGTACATGATGCTGAGGGGCTGGGGGCCATGATGGAGGCAGGGCATGGGGATATGATGGAATGGGGACTGTGGGATGGGGATGTGATGGCATGGGGACATCAGGATGTGGCAGGCACAGAAGTAGAGGAGTGGTGGGGCAGGAGGATGCGGTGATGTGGGAATGGAGTGGCACAGGGGCTCCAGAACATGATGGCATGAAGGGATGGATAGCATAGCTGTGGGGCATTGGGACATGGGGGACACTGACAGCAGGGCAAGGTGACAGAGTAGGGCTGGGAACTCAGTGTATCATTGGGAAGGTGTCCCCCGTTGACCTCATGGCGTCCTCAGTTCTCAGCACTGGCTCTGAAGATGGGGATCCTCTACTATGGGGGGCAGCTGGTGGCTGCGGGGACCGTCAGCACCGGGGACCTCGTTACCTTCCTCCTCTACCAGATGCAGTTCACTGATGTCATAGAGGTGAGCCCGAGGGGATGCCCATGTCCCCACGTCCCCATGTCCCCATGCCGCTTCCCCTTAACCCCTGGCTGTATCACTGCGCTGTCCCCAGGTCTTGCTCTGTTATTACCCCACACTGACAAAGGCTGTGGGCTCTTCAGAGAAGATCTTTGAGTTCCTGGACCGGGAGCCCAAGGTGGCACCCTCGGGGACAATGGCACCCAGTGAGCTGCAGGGCCACCTCCAGCTGGAGGACGTTTGGTTCTCCTACCCTGGGCGCCAGGAGCCCGTCCTCAAGGTGGGCACAGGGACAGAGCCAGGGGACACAGGGATGTGGTGGAACAGCGTGACAGGTGTGGGGACACAGCGGGGTGATCCAGGGCCACAGGGATGTGATGGACATGATGGGTGTGAGGATATGAAGCAAAGAGGTGCAAGGAGGGGGTGGTTTGGGGACGTGGCATTGAGGGCGCAGGGACATGGCAGGTGGTGGGAATGTGGCATGGGGACACAATGAGTGACAGAGACATGGCGGGGAGGGCATGGGTGTATAGATGTGGTACCAGAGGTATGGGAACAAAACGAGATTGGGGAAGGGGGGTGGGAAAGGGGACAGAAGGGCACAGCAGGAAGGCCATGGGGCCATGGAGGGGTGGGTACAGGGACACCATGGGTGTGACATCCATGTCCCCAGGGTGTATCGCTGGAGCTTCACCCTGGGGAGGTGCTGGCCCTGCTGGGACCCCCAGGTGCAGGGAAGAGCACTCTGGTGGCCCTCGTGTCCCGCCTGCACCAGCCCACAGCCGGACGCCTGCTGCTGGATGGACACCCCCTCCCCACCTACCAGCACTCCTACCTGTGCCGCCAGGTGAGTCACCGCACATCCCCACAGCTCATTGTTGTCCCTGTGGGTCACCGGGTGTTCTTGCATATCAGCAGCCATCCCCGTTGGGTCACCAGTTGTCTGGGTCCACAAGCATCACCACATTCCCCACCATATCCCCACTGTATCCATCCCCAGCTGTCCCCGATCCATCCCCACCACCTCCACAGCTGCATCCCTCTCCTGCAGGTGGCCGTCGTCCCCCAGGAGCCGCTGCTCTTTGCCCGCTCCCTCCACGACAACATCTCCTATGGGTCGGGGGGCTGCAGCCGCGATCAGGTGACAGCTGCTGCCCGCCGGGTGGGTGCCCACAACTTCATCACCCGCCTGCCCCAAGGCTACGACACAGGTATGGCATCCCCGATCCGTTCCGGGTCCCCTCTGGGGTCCCCTCCCAGCCTGACCCCGTTGTCCCCGCAGAGGTGGGTGAGTTGGGGGGCCAGCTCTCCGGGGGACAAAGGCAGGCGGTGGCCATTGCCCGTGCGCTGCTGCGGGACCCCCGCATCCTCATCCTGGACGAGCACACCAGTGCCCTGGACGCTGAGAGCCAGCAGCAGGTGGGATGTCCCCCACGTCCCCGTGTCCCCACATCCCCCTCAGCCCTGCGTTCTCTCCGTCTGCGACCCCACCACACTGCGTGGTGTCCCCTCGGTCCCTGGCTGTGGCTGTGCCCATCCCCCAGGTGACCGTTTCTCCTCCCACAGGTGGAGCAGGAAATGCTGGCAGCCAGAGGGAAGGGGCGTGCAGTGCTGATGGTGACGGGTCGGGCAGCTCTGGCGGCGCGGGCACAAAGGGTGGCGGTGCTGGAGGGGGGAGAGGTGCGCCAGCAGGGACCCCCCGACGAGGTGCTGCGCCCCGGCAGCCGCACGTGGCACCTTCTGCAGGACTGGGGACAAAAAGGAGCAACGGGGGAGGGGGACAGAGGGAGCAGGGGGGAGGGATAGCGGGAGAGATGGATGGGGACAGCGGGGGGAGGCGGCTGTGGGAGGGGGAATGGGTACGCTGCGCGTTGGGACGGCGACAAGGGACCAGCAGAGCTGTGCCGTGGGTACGTGGATGGCGAGCCGGGCGCGCTGCGGTATCGCTGCTGTGTGACACGCAACGGCCGCTGCATGGACTGCGGTGCCACTGAGTGCCACCAGGGCCGGGGGTGGGACGCAGAAGTGGGAATAAAGCCGCGTGTTTGTAGCCGGGCGGTGCTGGGATGTCAGGGCGGGGAGTCCCGGTGCTGTAAGAAGCGAAGGGAGGGAGAGGGACGCCCAGCGCTCCAGTCAGGAAGAACGAAGCTCCCAACAACCACAAATGGAGGGGGGTGGAGGGAGAAATGAACCTGCAGAGGGCTGGAGGGCAGTAGAACAATAATTTATTTGGGTGTGGGGTACAATATGGGGGGGATTATGAAGCCATAGGGGGCGCAGCAGGGACACGAGAGCGTGGGGAAGGGTGGGAGGAGGGATGTGGATTGGGCAAGTTTGTGGGTGAGGATTGGAAAGGCAGCAGGATGGGGGGTGGGAGGGGAAGTGCTGCAGGACACCAAGTTGGGAGGGGATATGTAGGGACACCTGGGAGGAGCGACAAGGAGACCACATTCCAGCTCACAGGGATGGCAGTTGGAAAAGTAGGATGGGGAGCAGGCAGCCATCAGCATGGGGACACAGAGGGGAGGTGATGAGGGATGAGGGGATTCATGGGGGCAGTGAGCAGCAGGTGGAGCAGAAGAAGAGAGGGCAGTGGGTCCTCAGCACAGAGCAGAATGCAGGCAGGCTGAGCACAGAACAGCCCAACACTTTATTTCACAAGAAGCAGCACAGGAAAAGCATAACAGCATAGGAAGCAGAGGGAGATGTGAGAGGTAGAGGGGATGGGGCTGTGTTCATCACCGACCCCAAAAGTTCATGTTGCCAGTTGGCCCCTGGCAGGCTGTAGCACAGCACTCAGACGGTTTGGTTACTTCCTGTGTGAAGAAGAAGAGATGGTGTCCCATAGGGCCACGTTCACATCCCAACCCTCAGCTCCCTGCAGAGTCCCAGCCCAGCCCAAGTGCAACATCACAAGAAGCACAGGGAGCCCTCACAACACCCAGCCCCACACCACACCTGTGCATGAGCTGCTGGATCCACCATCCTGGCCTGTAAGAGAAGAAGAGCCATGAGCCCCAGCCCTGTGCTCACTGTGGGGCATGGAGCAGCCCCAAAAAACAGGAAGGGGAACCCTGGGAGAAAGCGAGGACCCTAACACTGCCCTGGCACCGGGCAGAGGTGGGGGACAGTGCTGCCCTAATCACTCACTGGGCGCCGTGTTGTAGCCTTTCTCCTTCTTCCCTGCAGACAGAGAGATGCATCAGCACAGGTTCACATCACAGCCAGGCTGAGGGCTCCTGAGGGAGCCTCAAATCCCCCCACAGCCCCCACTGTCCTCCTACACCCCTCCACTTTTACCTGCATGGCGTCTGTAGATGATGAATCCAATACCAGCCATGATGGCCACAAGGGCGACGACCACCCCAACCACGATGGGCAGCACGTAGGACTGTGGCCGCTCTGGGAGAAGGCAGGGCTGTCAGCAGGGGAAGGGGCAGCCCAGAGCCCCCCAGCCCCACATCCCCTCACTCACCCCACGAGTAGAGGCCGGGCTGGGGCAGGCTGGCGTGCTCCACACGGCACTGGTACTTGTCTGCATCCCCCGGCAGCGCATCGATGGTGATCCAGGTGTGGTAGGTGCCGTCGCTGTTGGGCACGATGCCCCCCGAGTGGGTGTCCTGGCCCAGCACCATGCTGTCCTTCATCCAACTGACGGCGATAGGCTGTGGGTAGAAGCCGTGAGCGTGGCAGGACAAGGTCAGGATCCCGTCGGCCTTCTTCCCCCACACTCACACCTCGGGTTGCTCTGAAGGTGGGCGGCAGTGAGGGCCGGGCTGAGCTCCCCACGCTGAGCCCCCGCCCTACGTCCAGCCGCTCACCGCAGCCCCCCCCTCACCTGTCCTCCCCAGCTCTGCCTTCCCGTGCTCCACATATCTCCGCAGCCACTGCACACAGGTTTGCTCCAGGTAATGTTTCCGTCTCTCAGCATAACCAGGTTCCTCCCACGCTCTCTTGGTAGGAACTGCCTCTGGAACCGCTGCAGTAAACATCATCGTGTCTTTGTCGAAGGCAATGAAGTCTCTCCCATTATAGGCCACCTGATCATAACCGCGGGTGGTACCATCCTCGAGGATGTCACAGCCCAACATCCGCTGCCATGTGTGAGACCCTGAAACACAGCCAGGCAGGGGTTGATGGGCCCCTCCAGCTCCAGGGGACCCACTGTAGTGGGGATGGGGTTGGGGTCCCCCCGGGTCGCAGCACCCCGAGCTCGGTGGGGCTGTGACGGGCAGCCCCGGGACGGTGCCGCCGGGCAGGACCAGCCCTGGGGGGTGCGGGCGGCAATGCACCATGGAGCCCCATCCCACAGCATGGAGCCGCGGTGCCAGCTGTGCTCACCGCCGCTCTGGTTGTGGCGCCGTGCCGCATTGACCAGGCTCACGCGGCTATTCTGCTCATTGCTCAGTGCTCTCTGGGTGTTCCTGTCCCAGTACTCGGGATCCACAGCTCCAGGTGCCTTCATCCACTCGGTGCGGGGCACTTCTCTCCTTGTGGTGCTGTCGTAGTGCACGAAGATTTCGCCGTCCACGTACCCCACTTCATAGAACCAGGGCAGCCCGGGGCCGGGATCCGTCATCGCCGTTTCGATGTACCGCATGGAGTGGAGCTCTGCGGGGACGGAGCGCAGCGGGGCCGTGAGCCGCGGGTGGGGGTCCCACGGGCACAGCCCCGGGCTGGGGTTACGGGGACGGAGGGGTCCCGGTCCGGCCGCACTCACCGCCCGCCGCCCCGCACACGGCGCACAGCAGCAGCCCCAGCATCCCGCACAGCCCCATCGCTGCGCTCCGGGAACCAACGCACCCCGCGCCGCTCCTTCACGTTTTGGGAATTCCCGGACCTCCCCGCACTCTCATTGGCTCCTCCGCCTGTGCCTCGCCAATAGTAAACGAGAGCGTGCGTGACGTCACCGGGAGTCAGGCAGAATAAGGTCTTGCAGGTTGTGAATTGAAAGCGAAAGCGCTGAGCGGTGTGTTTGCAAGGTGGGGGGGGGATGGGATGGGAGCGGTGTGGGAAACCCCCGGCCCATCGAACATCGGGGGGGCACCCGGGTTGTGTCCCCACCCCGGCCGTGTCCCTACCCCGGGGGGGGCCGAGGACCTCTGTCTTGAGGGACGGGGGTAGTGAAAAGTTGCCGTTCTGCATTCCATTTGTTGGAACTATCCTCAGTAATCTTTGGTCAGGACGGTATCTCTGATAAAAGCTTCCATTCTGTCCCAGAGGCCTTTGTTACACATAGAGCCCGGGGGAGGATGATTCCAGTCCTTCCCGGTATCTCTTCAGGCACATCCTCAGGTATGTCACGACTTTTCTCTTTGGATCCTTTTTTACACAGCTCTTATCTGTCCAGCACCAAAAATCACTAGTTCTATTTCAGATAGTTGGACGGACAGGAGCTGCAGTCTTTGTACCTATGACTTCTACCTAATAACTACAAACTGCTTCACTTCTATCATGAGACCTTGACATAAAATATTTTTATCTTATTCTAAATGCAGAAACAACATTTCATTTCCACACACTGCTGCTGCATCACTGCTGATAATTGGAAGGCAGGGGTACAGCCCCTCATCCCCCATCCTTGGTGGCACATTTGGTCCAAAATACCAGAATCATTCTGCTCCCTCCCACCCCCACGTTGTCATTAAATTGCTTTAAAGAATTCAAGTCAAAAACAAAAGCAAACACAAACCAAACTCAAGAGCTGGCAGAACTCCAGGCTAGACATGGGGACTGCTCAAGAAATGGGAGCACCGAAGAAGCCTCCAGCTGCACCCAACGCTGAGCATGGCCAAGGGAAGAGGAAGGAAGGAGCTGGAGGTTGAAGCCTTCAGAACGTCAATGAATCAGGAGATCAATTCCCAAGTACTGCAGCACACAGATGGACGTCCTTCTGGGCTGAGTCACAGAACCGCTTTCTCCTCTTGGTTCTCCAACCAGGAGCAGGGAATGGATGCACAGGACCTCAACTCTGACCAGCAGGAGAACTCGGGACAATGGAATGCAGTCTGCCAATTGTTTTTACCAGTTCAGCTGTGCTTTAAGACTCATTCTGAAGCGTCCTTTAGAAAAGTATCCCCCTGGGATATCCAACCAATTTTTTTTATTGTTTTTTTTTTTTTTTTTTAATATATATATACTTTAAGACTACGCAGTTCAACTGTCAGTCATCTCAGAGAGTTCAAGAAAGAGCTCATCCACATCCTTCTCTGGGCCCAAGTCAATTTCTCCTTTCAGTTTCCCTCCTGAGATTTCCCAGATGAGCTTTTCGAAGTCATCTTCCACAGATAAGGGGGTCTTCCCAGCCCCAGTGGAGCTCAGCTGCTGCGGTTTGGCCACTGACTGGGAAGAAGCTGAACTCAAGTCCTCTGACTGCTCCACACAGTCTGCTTGGCTTCCCAGCTGCAGTTCCAGGCTTGGTAGAACAAGCAGGAGAACAATCAGTACACATCATTTCTTATGACGAGTAGGCAGCCAAACAACAACTCACAAGCAGCCCTTACCTACAGAGGATTTCCGTTTTCCAGGTTTCTCAGCAGTATTCCATCGAATCACGGGCTCCTCCCCTAAAACAAAGAAAAACAAAGTGCTTCTTTGACAGAAACCAGCAGCCAAAAGAATTACTGTCCTGTCAGCTAGTTTCCCAACCAAAAAGTACACCCAAAAGACACCACTTGGACAGCCTTGACACAAAATAATATTGCAACTGGAATGCACTCAGAGTAAGTCCCTCTTGTTTCATTCCTCACTTTAAATGCCTTTTCAGTGGCTCCAAAGCTCTTTGTGCAGCACCACCTCCTGGGCTCTTCCCTTTCATTTCCAAGTTACTCTGGTTTTGAGTTGGCTCCTGAGCTGCACGCTGACTATTACTCCACCATTAGCCCCTCAATCCTGCCGCTGTTCTTCATCTGAGCACTAGTTTTGTCATCACTGTCAGCTTATTAACACCACTCCATTTCAGTAGCACAGCAGGCACAGGGTCAGCACCTCAGGGAGTTTGCAGTTAGCAGTAACAAAAGGCTCACCAGAGGTTCATAGAAATTGTTTCTTGATCCTTTATGACAACAGAACAGAGCACCTGCAAGAGACAACCTTTCCAACACAACCACAGACTTTCAGTATAAAAGCATTTTCTGAATACAAAAAAGCAGCACCACCAGCAGAATAACATGGCCCAACTCCCTTGACTGTTATTGATCCACTCCACTTAGGAGCCACAACATGGAAACAATGGGACTCAGCATTACCCTGCTTTGCAGACAGCGTCACAGCTCTGACCACTGTCTGCATATTCTCCTCTGGCACAGGAACAGTCCGAGATTGGGGCGGATGAGCAGGAAGTCCTGAAGGACCTTCTGATCCAAGTGAACAAACAGACAGTGCTTACAACAAGAAAAAGAAAAGCCAGCAATAAGAACAAACCTGACAGAGCCGTCACAAAGACCAAAGCGCATTTGCTACTCATTACTGTCCAATACGCAACAACCACTGCACGTCAATAAGAGAGGTGAATAATTTGCCTCCAATTTGCTCTTGCAATTCCCATCTAGAAGAGCAGCTGTCTGGATTTCAAACACCATGTTGCATGCTGAAGTAACTTGATACCCCCAGCTAAAAATCAAAGTCTATCTCTCATGGAGCTCCCAGCCACCAGCAACTGCTACTCCAAAACCAGCAGTGCAAGATACAGGTTCGCTTCTGTGATCAACTCTATTCCCCAACACAATTCCAGCTATCTGGGTATGATCAGAAGAAGAACAAAGTAGGGCATATGAACTCACTGCTTTGTTTTCTTGTTTTGTCCTTTTGTTTCTTCACTTTGATTTCTTCGAGTGTTTTCATTCCAAAATTCAAACTGTGATCTGGGAACACAGAGCAGTGAATGAGACTGAGGGACAGAGGCACACGCTGAAGACCACAGCTCTGCAGACTGCCTCCTTTCATCGTTCTGGATATAAAAAGTAGGCCTTATCCCTTACTTTAACCCATCCACGTGACATTAAATTCCTCTATCAGCAAACATGGCTTTCACCAGTGGTTGAAAAGATGCACATACAGGCGCTTAAACTCTGTCCTGTGGCCTCGTCTTGCTTTTATGATGTAAACAAAGGAGTTGACCTTCCTAATCTGAAAGGCACATGACGTTAATAGGTAGGAACAGATCATGGAGATAGCCGAATCCATTCAGCAACCCCATGTTCTGTAGTGTACAATGAATTGCTTTGGAGTTAATTGGCAAGTTCTTCTGATTCATCCTGGAATACCTTGTTTGGTCTCAGCATTAGATTTCCTAGTGGAAATGACCCACAATCCATGATGGTTTCCTTCAGCTGGTTGCTGGACAGGTGTTTTTGTTTCTTCTCCCTCCTCAGGAAGCTGCTCTGTAGAGGGAAAGAAAAGATCAGCCTCTTCAGTTACAAAGTAGGAATTCAATCAGATTTCCCACATTTATGTAGCTCATACAATGACACTTCAGCCCTCGGTTCATATTCTTAAGTACTAACTTAAGTGATTACAGATGGGTTCCTTACTTAAACAGCTATTTTTACCTGGTAAACCCATAGAAGCAACCTAAGTGAATAGAGTAACTAGTACAGAACAGGGAAAAGCATTTCGGGCTCCAGACTCTCCACATGGCTTTAAGCAACGCATACTCTGTTATTCTTCTGACAGAACAGAGAAAACTCCCCCCTGATTTAAGGCAGAGCTCCACACTGCAGAGCGGCTGTAGCAGGAAAGGCTCAGAGCTTCCCTCCTGCATTCCCATTTCTGCTCACTGCTGCCAGGCAAACCCCAGTGAGCTGGCCAGGCTGCTGCCCCGTCCTAGTCAACCTGTGGGTGTTCAGCGAGTCATCCAGCACAAACACCTTCAAGATCAAAAGCAGCAGCAACCACACTCACCATCATCATCCGCAGCATTGATTACAGCTGGAGGATGTGTCGGGCTTGGGACATTCTCAGAGTTTTCCACTTCCATCACTCCCCTCAACTGTGGAGAGGGATTGGACTGCACAGAAAGCTTGCTCTGCTGCACTGTTATCTGAGCTGCCCTCTACATCCGCTGCCATCTGTGAGACCCTGAAACACAGCCGGGCATAGTGACGGGTGAGGGGCTCCTCCGGCTCCAGGGGTCCCACGGGCACAGCCCCGGGCTGGGGTTACGGGGACGGAGGGGTCCCGGTCCGGCCGCACTCACTGCCCGCCGCCCCGCACACGGTGCACAGCAGCAGCCCCAGCTCCAAAGCCCCCCACGACCCCATCGCTCCGCACCGCTCCGCACCTCTGAGTTCCTCCGAAAGCCGGGGAATCCGAGCTCTAATTGCTCGGGGGAGAGTTTTCAGCTGCTCTCTGTAGATCCGTCTCAGAAATGAGAAGGAGTGATAAAGGGAGAGAAGAAGGGGGAGGACGGTGTTGATTCTCCGCAGTCAGCACTTTTCAGTCACTGAGGGAAAAGCCTTGGAATCCTTGTTTGCAGAGGAGGGGGATGCTTTGCCTGAGAGGCTGTTAAAAGAACTTCGGTGGCTTTTAGTTAACTCTAAGTCGTTAGCTCAGGCAGTTCAAATTCAGGCAGTACAACAGCAGCGGCAGCTCGGCTCAGCAAAGCCTCCTAAAGATCCAGTGGACAATTGGTATATGACCGTTAAGAACTGCGCACTTCAAGGAGATCTTATCTTTCAACCATTAGAGGGGGGAGGGCCGCTTGTACGCCCCGAGGTACGGGATCCTCAGGGCCGGCCAACCTGGGTGCCTTTTGATTGGCAGCAATTAAGGAGTTAAGATCGGTAATTGCAGCGTCAGGCTGGGAAAGTCCCTCCTGCCAAGCTCTATTGGACATGATACAGATGGAGCTCATCACCCCCTCTGATTGGCATAGTGTGGCCAGGGTGGTCCCATCACCCCCCCTAATGGAAGTCGTTAGGACTGGCCCTATGTGGGTTCCTGTACGGTATGTTCGGCCTCATCTCAAGGCAGAAACTAGTATTCAGCTTTCATAGTGACTGGGTCTCTGTGTTTCTTACGGATTGGAATTGCTTTGTAACCTGTTATACTGCAGATAACAGTGGTGTGATATAATGGGAGAATTCCTAGCATTTTCAATGCAGTCTCAGGAATTAGAATTATTAGGCATTATCCAGGTTATTGTGTGCTTCTCTTCTCTTAATAGATTGGGTGTGAATCAAATAGGATCTAATGTTACCAATGCTGGAATCTACGGGAATAATCATTGAATGCATTAGTATTGCTCAGTTATTATTAGCTGTCAATTAGCCTTTTCTTAATTTGAGAAGTCTAAACCTGAAACACATTTGGCACATTTGACCACTAATAATTATTCTATCTGACATGCATCTTCATAAACTTGTACGACCACTAATTACCTATTAGTTTCAAAGGCATGGCTGTGAGCACTCTAAAAGGATTTGCTTCACAAATTTTAGTGATCATTCAAATCGATATATCAGAGTATGCAAACGTTGAAGGCCTTTTTCTTGTCAGTTACAGATAACACAGAATGGGACCCCTTAGAGATTTATTTCCATGTTGCAGTAAAAATGTTTCTGAATTGCTGAGAACTGGGTTTTCTCTTGGTGACGAGCTTTGGGTTAAAATTGGTCCAAAACTCCAGCAGACTTCTATTGCTAAAGACAGAACGGCTGCTCAACTGTTGTCTCTTTGCTACTAAATAATGGAAGGGCTTAATCAAATTCGACAAGGAAGAATGTCTTCAGACTGTTCCTGCCTGGATTCAACCCGTGTCTCATTCCGCCCCCACCACCAACCCAACACACACTGCTGTCCAATTTCCACCCCAGATGCTATTTTGGGTCTGGCAATACTTCATGCCCAGGCACAGATGGGCAGGCAATGGCTTAATGAAACTTAGACTTCGGTGTTACGTGTTATCCGTCAGCTCCGTGATACTAGTTTATCTAACGCCTCACTTATATTAGACAGGAAGGAGGCTGCCTAGCCCTACATTAAATTTTTTGGCCCCATCCCACACCACGGAGCAGCGATGCCGGCCATACTCACCGCTGGTCTGGTTGTAGCGCGGTTAATCTGCTCATTGCTCTGTACGATCCGGGTGTTCCTGTCCCAGTACTCGGGATCCACAGCTCCAGGTGCCTTCATCCACTCGGTGCAGGGCACGTACCTCCGACCAGAGCTGTTGTAGTGCACGAAGATTTCGCCATCCACGTACCCCACTTCAAAGAACCAGGGCTGCTCGGGGCCGGAATCCGTCATCCCTATTTCCAAGTACCGCATGGAGTGGAGCTCTGCGGGGTCGGAGCGCGGCGGGGCCGTGAGCCGCGGGTGGGGGTCCCACGGGCACAGCCCCGGGCTGGGGTTACGGGGACGGAGGGGTCCCGGTCCGGCCGCACTCACCGCCCGCCGCCCCGCACACGGCGCACAGCAGCAGCCCCAGCTCCAAAGCCCCCCACGACCCCATCGCTCCGCACCGCTCCGCACATCCTCGTTCCTGGAACCCCCCGCGATCCCATTGGTTCCTCCACCGCAGCCCCACCAATTGCGGCACGTAAAGCTTGCGTGACGTCACCGGGCTCCAGGCAGAATTTGCTCTTGCAGGTTGTGAGGCGAAACGGGGGAGGTGACGGGGGCGGTGCGGAGCCGACCCCAGCCCAGCGGGGGCATCCCGGGCTGTGTCCCCACCGGGGCCGTGTCCCCACCCAGGGGAGGGGGCCGAGGGCCTGTCGGGGGTATCGGGGATACGAGGGGCAATGGGAAGGCAGGGAGCCGTAGGTCAGAGCACGGCCGGGGGGCTGCGATGAACCCCCTCCCCGGGTGCAGGCGTGGGGTGCAGTGCTCTGTGCGCAGCACTCAGTTGGTGGGGTTGATCCCTGTATCTCGTGCGTTCCCTCAATCTGCGCTGAATCTACGCTGCGCGTTGGGACTGAGAATGGGGACGCTGAGGGTGGAGGTGGGGACACCGGACGGAGTCCCGGTGCCGTAAGAAGCGCAGGGAGGGGGAGGGACGCCCAGCCCCCCTAATAGGAAGAGCGGAGTTCCCAACAACAAAAGACGGGGGAGGAAAATGAACCAGAAGAGGGTTGGAGGGCAGCAGAAGAATCGTTTTTATTTGGTAGTAGGGTACAATATGGGGGGGGGTTACGAAGCCAGAGGGGGCACAGCAGGGACACGAGAACGTGAGGAAGGGTGGGAGGAGGGATGTGGAGTGGGCAAGTGTGTGGGTGAGGATTAGAAAGGCAGCAGGATGGGGGTGGGAGGGGAAGTGCTGAAGGACACCAAGTTGGGTGGGGATATGTAGGGACAGCTGGGAGGAGCGACAAGGAGACCACATTCCAGCTCACAGGGATGGCATTGGGAAAACCAGGTTGGGGAGCCGGCAGCCATAAGCATGGGGACACAGGGGGGAAGTGATGAGGGATAGGGGGATTCATGGGGGCAGTGAGCAGCAGGGGGAGGGGAAAAGGAGAGGGCAGCGGATCCTCAGCACAGAGCAGAATGCAGGCAGGCTGAGCACAGAACATCACATCACTTTATTTCACAGGAAGCAGCACAGGCAAAGCATAACAGCATAGGAAGCAGAGGGTGATGTGAGAGGTTGAGAAGATGGGGCTGTGTCCATCACCGACCCCAAATGCTCGTGTGGCCAGTTGGCCCCTTGCAGGCTGAAGCACAGCACTCAGACGGTTTGGTTACTTCCTGTGTGAAGAAGAAGAGATGGTGTCCCATAGGGCCACGTTCACATCCCAACACTCTGCCCCCTGCAGAGTCCCAGCCCAGCCCAAGTGCAGCACCACAGGAAGCACAGGGAACCCTCCCAACCCCCATCCCCACACCGCACCTTTGCTTGAGTTGCTGGATCCACCATCCTGACCTGAAAGAGAAGAAGAGCCATGAGCCCCAGCCCTGTGCTCACTGTGGGGCATGGAGCAGCCCCAAAAAACAGGAAGGGGAACCCTGGGAGAAAGCGGGGACCCCAAAGCTGCCCTGGCACCGGGCAGAGGTGGGGGACAGTGCTGCCCTCATCACTCACTGGGCGCCATGTTGTAGCCTTTCTCATTCTTCCCTGCAGACAGAGAGATGTATCAGCACAGGTTCAAACCACAGCCTGGCTGGGGGCTCATGAGGGAGCCCTAAATCCCCTCACAGCCCCCACTGTCCTCCTACACCCCTCCACTTTTACCTGCATGGCGTCTGTAGATGATGAATCCAA
>NC_029531.1:77866-85020 GCF_001577835.2 Coturnix japonica | reverse complement strand
ATAAAATATTTTTATCTTATTCTAAATGCAGAAACAACATTTCATTTCCACACACTGCTGCTGCATCACTGCTGATAATTGGAAGGCAGGGGTACAGCCCCCCATCCCCCATCCTTGGTGGCACATTTGGTCCAAAATACCAGAATCATTCTGCTCCCTCCCACCCCCACGTTGTCATTAAATTGCTTTAAAGAATTCAAGTCAAAAACAAAAGCAAACACAAACCAAACTCAAGAGCTGGCAGAACTCCAGGCTAGACATGGGGACTGCTCAAGAAATGGGAGCACCGAAGAAGCCTCCAGCTGCACCCAACGCTGAGCATGGCCAAGGGAAGAGGAAGGAAGGAGCTGGAGGTTGAAGCCTTCAGAACGTCAATGAATCAGGAGATCAATTCCCAAGTACTGCAGCACACAGATGGACGTCCTTCTGGGCTGAGTCACAGAACCGCTTTCTCCTCTTGGTTCTCCAACCAGGAGCAGGGAATGGATGCACAGGACCTCAACTCTGACCAGCAGGAGAACTCGGGACAATGGAATGCAGTCTGCCAATTGTTTTTACCAGTTCAGCTGTGCTTTAAGACTCATTGTGAAGCCCCCTTTAGAGAACTATCACCCTCGGATATCCAACCAAAAAGAAAAGGTTTTAATTGTTGTTTTATATATATTCATATACACTATAGGACTACACAGTTCAACTGTCAATCATCTCAGCAAGTTCAAGAAGGAGCTCATCCACATCCTTCCCTGGGTCCAAGTCAATTTCTGCTTCCAGTTTCCCTCCTGAGACTTCCCAGATGAGCTTTCTGAAGTCATATTCCACAGATAAGGGGGTCTTCCCAGCCCCAGTGGAGCTCAGCTGCTGCGCTTTGGCCACTGATTGGGAAGAAGCTGAACTCGAGTCCTCCAACTGCTCCACACAGTCTGCTTGGCTTCCCAGCTGCAGTTCCAGGCTTGGTAGAACAAGTAGGAGAACAATCAGTACACAACATTTCTTATGACAAGGAGGCAGCCAAACAACAACTCACAAGCAGCCCTTACCTACAGAGGATTTCCGTTTTCCAGGTTTCTCAGTAGTATTCCATCGAATCACGGGCTCCTCCCCTAAAACAAAGAAAAACAAAGTGCTTCTTTGACAGAAACCAGCAGCCAAAAGAATTACTGTCCTGTCAGCTAGTTTCCCAACCAAAAAGTACACCCAAAAGACACCACTTGGACAGCCTTGACACAAAATAATATTGCAACTGGAATGCACTCAGAGTAAGTCCCTCTTGTTTCATTCCTCACTTTAACTCTTCAGTGGCTCCAAAGCTCTTTGTGCAGCACCACCCCCTGGGCTCTTCCCTCTCATTTCCAAGTTACTCTGGTTTTGAGTTGGCTCCTGAGCTGCACACTGACAATTACTCCACCATTAGCCCCTCAATCCTGCCGCTGTTCTTCATCTGAGCACTAGTTTTGTCATCACTGTCAGCTTATTAACACCACTCCATTTCAGTAGCACAGCAGGCATAGGGTCAGCACCTCTGGGAGTTTGCAAGTAGCAGTAACAAACAGCTCACCAGAGGTTCACAGAAATTGCTTCTTGATCCTTTATTCCAACAGAACAGAGCACCTACAAGAGCCAACCTTTCCAACACAACCACAGACTTTCAGTATAAAAGCATTTTCTGAATACAAAAAAGCAGCACCAGCAGAATAACATGGCCCAACTCCCTTGACTGTTATTGATCCACTCCACTTAGGAGCCACAACATGGAAACAATGGGACTCAGCATTACCCTGCTTTGCAGACAGCGTCACAGCTCTGACCACTGTCTGCATATTCTCCTCTGGCACAGGAACAGTCCGAGATTGGGGCGGATGAGCAGGAACTCCTGAAGGACCTTCTGATCCAAGTGAACAAACAGACAGTGCTTACAACAAGAAATAGAAAAGCCAGCAATAAGAACAAACCTGACAGAGCCGTCACAAAGACCAAAGCGCATTTGTTACTCATTACTGTCCAATCTGCAGCGACCCCTGCATGTCAGTAAGAGAGGTGACTAATTTGCCTCCAATTTGCTCTTGCAATTCCCATCTAGAAGAGCAGGTGTCTGGATTTAAAACACCATGTTGCATGCTGAAGTAGCTTGATATCCCCAGCTAAAAATCAAAGTCTATCTTTCATGGAGCTCCCAGCCACCAGCAACTACTACTCCAAAGCCAGCAGTGCAAGATCAAGGTTTGCTTCTGTGATCGGCTCTATTCCCCAACACAATTCCAGCTATCTGGGTATGATCAGAAGAAGAACAAAGTAGGGCATATGAACTCACTGCTTTGTTTTCTTGTTTTGTCCTTTTGTTTCTTCACTTTGATTTCTTCGAGTGTTTTCATTCCAAAATTCAAACTGTGATCTGGGAACACAGAGCAGTGAATGAGACTGAGGGACAGAGGCACACGCTGAAGACCACAGCTCTGCAGACTGCCTCCTTTCATCGTTCTGGATATAAAAAGTAGGCCTTATCCCTTACTTTAACCCATCCACGTGACATTAAATTCCTCTATCAGCAAACATGGCTTTCACCAGTGGTTGAAAAGATGCACATACAGGCGCTTAAACTCTGTCCTGTGGCCTCGTCTTGCTTTTATGATGTAAACAAAGGAGTTGTCCTTCCTAATCTGAAAGGCACATGAAGTTAATAGGTAGGAACAAGATCATGGAAGGAGCTGAGTCCATTAAGCAACCCCATGTTCTTTAGTGTTTGTACAATGAATTGCTTTGGAGTTAATTGGCAAGTTCTTCTGATTCATCCTGGAATACCTTGTTTGGTCTCAGCATTAGATTTCCTAGTGGAAATGATCCGCAATCCATGATGGTTTCCTTCAGCTGGTTGCTGGACAGGTGGTTTTGTTTCTTTTCCCTCCTGAGGAAACAGCTCTGTAGAGAGAAAGAAAAAAATCAGCCACTTTGGTTACGCAGTAGGAATTCAATCAGATTTCCCACCTTTATGTAGCTCATACAATGACACTTCAGCCCACAGTTCATATTCTTAACTACAAATGTAAGTGATTACAGATGGATTCCTTATTTAAACAGCTATTTTTACCTGGTAAACCCATAGAAAGAGCCTAAGTGAATAGAGTAACCAGTAGAGAACCGAGAAAAGCATTTCGGGCTCCAGACTCTCCACATGGCTTTAAGCAACGCATACTCTTTTATTCTTCTGACAGAACAGAGAAAACTCCCCCCTGATTTAAGGCAGAGCTCCACACTGCAGAGCGGCTGCAGCAGGAAAGGCTCAGAGCTTCCATCCTGCATTCCCATTTCTGCTCACTGCTGCCAGGCAAACCCCAGTGAGCTGGCCAGGCTGCTGCCCCGTCCTAGTCAACCTGTGGGTGTTCAGCGAGTCATCCAGCACAAACACCTTCAAGATCAAAAGCAGCAGCAACCACACTCACCATCATCATCCGCAGCATTGATTACAGCTGGAGGATGTGTCGGGCTTGGGACATTCTCGGAGTTTTCCACTTCCATCACTTCCCTCAACTGTGGAGAGGGATTGGACTGCACAGAAAGCTTGCTCTGCTGCACTGTTATCTGAGCTGCCTTCTACATCTGCTGCCATGTGTAAGACCCTGAAACACAGCCGGGCATAGTGACGGGTGAGGGGCTCCTCCGTCTCCAGGGGATTTGGGTGTGAATCAAATAGGATCTAATGTTACCAATGCTGGAATCTATAGGAATAAACATTGAATGTATTAGTAATGCTCAGTTATTATTAGCTATCAATTAGCCTTTTCTTAATTTGAGAAGTCAAAACCCAGAACTCATTTGGCACATTTGTCCACTAATAATTATTCTATCTGACATGCATCTTCATAAACTTGTACGACCACTAATTACCTATTAGTTTCAAAGGCATGGCTGTGAGCACTCTAAAAGGATTTGCTTCACAAATTTTAGTGATCATTCAAATCGATATATCAGAGCATGCAAACATTGAAGACCTTTTTCTTGTCAGTTACAGATAACACAGAATGGGACCCTTTAGAGATTTATTTCAATGTTGCAGTAAAAATGTTTCTGAATTGCTGAGAACTGTGTTTTCTCTTGATGAGGAGCTTTGGGTTAAAATTGGTCCAAAACTCCAGCAGACTTCTATTGCTAAAGACAGAACAGCTGCTAAACTTTTGTCTGTTTGGCACCAAATAATGGAAGGGCTTAAACAAATTCAACAAGGAAGAATTTCTTCTGACTGTTCCTGCCTGGATTCAACCCGTGTCTCATTCCCCCCCCACCACCAACACACACTGCTGTCCAATTTCCACCCCAGATGCTATTTTGGGTCTGGCAATACTTCATGCCCAGGCACAGATGGGCAGGCAATGGCAGTACTTCATGCCCAGATGGGCAGGCAATGCCTTGATGAAACTTAGACTTTGGTGTTACGTGTTATCCATCAGCTCCGTGATACTAGTTTATCTAACGCCTCACTTATATTAGACAGGAAGGAGGCTGCCCAACCCTACATTAAATTTTTTGGCCCCATCCCACACCACGGAGCAGCGATGCCGGCCATACTCACCGCTGGTCTGGTTGTAGCGCGGTGAATCTGCTCATTGCTCTGTGCGATCCGGGTGTTCCTCTCCCAGTACTAAGGATCCACAGCTCCAGGTGCCTTTATCCACTCGGTGCGGGGCACATACCTCCGGCCGGTGCTATTGTAGTGCATGAAGATTTCGCCGTCCACGTACCCCACTTCAAAGAACCAGGGCAGTTCGGGGCCGGGATCCGTCATCGCCGTTTGGAAGTACCGCAGGGTATGGAGCTCTGCGGGGACGGAGCGCAGCGGGGCCGTGAGCCGCGGGTGGGGGTCCCACGGGCACAGCCCCAGGCTGGGGTTACGGGGACGGAGGGGTCCCGGTCCGGCCGCACTCACCGCCCGCCGCCCCGCACACGGCGCACAGCAGCAGCCCCAGCTCCAAAGCCCCCCACGACCCCATCGCTCCGCACCGCTCCGCACATCCTCGTTCCTGGAACCCCCCGCGATCCCATTGGTTCCTCCACCGCAGCCCCACCAATTGCGGCACGTAAAGCTTGCGTGACGTCACCGGGCTCCAGGCAGAATTTGCTCTTGCAGGTTGTGAGGCGAAACGGGGGAGGTGACGGGGGCGGTGCGGAGCCGACCCCAGCCCAGCGGGGGCATCCCGGGCTGTGTCCCCACCGGGGCCGTGTCCCCACCCAGGGGAGGGGGCCGAGGGCCTGTCGGGGGTATCGGGGATACGAGGGGCAATGGGAAGGCAGGGAGCCGTAGGTCAGAGCACGGCCGGGGGGCTGCGATGAACCCCCTCCCCGGGTGCAGGCGTGGGGTGCAGTGCTCTGTGCGCAGCACTCAGTTGGTGGGGTTGATCCCTGTATCTCGTGCGTTCCCTCAATCTGCGCTGAATCTACGCTGCGCGTTGGGATTGAGAATGGGGACGCTGAGGGTGGAGGTGGGGACACCGGACGGAGTCCCGGTGCCGTAAGAAGCGCAGGGAGGGGGAGGGACGCCCAGCCCCCCTAATAGGAAGAGCGGAGTTCCCAACAACAAAAGACGGGGGAGGGAAATGAACCAGAAGAGGGCTGTAGGGCAGCAGAAGAATCGTTTTTATTTGGTAGTGGGGTACAATATGGGGGGGTTACGAAGCCAGAGGGGGCACAGCAGGGACATGAGAGCTTGGGGAAGGGTGGGAGGAGGGATGTGGAGTGGGCAAGTTTGTGGGTGAGGATTGGAAAGGCAGCAGGATGGGGGTGGGAGGGGAAGTGCTGCAGGACACCAAGTTGGGTGGGGATATGTAGGGACACCTGGAAGGAGCGCTAAGAAGACCACATTCCAACACACAAGGATGGCAGTGGGAAAACCAGGATGGGGAGCAGGCAGCCATAAGCATGGGGACACAGGGGGGAAGTGATGAGGGATGAGGGGATTCATGGGGGCAGTGAGCAGCAGGGGGAGGGGAAAAGGAGAGGGCAGCGGATCCTCAGCACAGAGCAGAATGCAGGCAGGCTGAGCACTGAACATCATATCACTTTATTTCACAGGAAGCAGCACAGGCAAAGCATAACAGCATAGGAAGCAGAGAGTGATGTGAGAGGTAGCGAGGATAGGGCTGTGTCCATCACCGATCCCAAAAGTTCATGTGGCCAGATGGCCCATTGCAGGCTGAAGCACAGCACTCAGATGCTGGGGTTGCTCCCTGTGTGGAGAAGAGATGGTGTCCCATAGGGCCACGTTCACATCCCAACCCTCAGCTCCCTGCAGAGTCCCAGCCCAGCCCTGGTGCAGCACCACAAGGAGCACAAGGACCCCTTCCAACCCCCATCCCCACACCGCACCTTTGCTTGAGTTGCTGGATCCACCATCCTGACCTAAAAAAGAAGAAGAGCCATGAGCCCCAGCCCTGTGCTCACTGTGGGGCATGGAGCAGCCCCAAAAAACAGGAAGGGGAACCCTGGGAGAAAGCGGGGACCCCAAAGCTGCCCTGGCACCGGGCAGAGGTGGGGGACAGTGCTGCCCTCATCACTCACTGGGCGCCATGTTGTAGCCTTTCTCATTCTTCCCTGCAGACAGAGAGATGTATCAGCACAGGTTCAAACCACAGCCTGGCTGGGGGCTCATGAGGGAGCCCTAAATCCCCTCACAGCCCCACTGTCCTCCTACAGCCCTCCACTTTTACTCTGCATTGGCGTCTGTAGATGATGAATCAATACCAGCCATGATGGGCCACAAGGGCGACAACCCACCCCAACCACAATGGGCAGCACGTTGGACTGTGGCCGCTCTGGGGGAAGGCAGGGCCGTCAGCAGGGGAAAGGGGCAGCCCGAGCCCCCCAGCCCACATCCCTCACTCACCCCACGAGTAGAGCCAGGCTGGGGCAGGCTGGCGTGCTCCACGCGGCACTGTACTTGTCTGCGATCCCCCGGCCAGCGCGTCGATGGTGATCCAGGTGTGGTAGGTGCCGTCGCTGTTGGGCACGATGCCCGATGGGTGTCCTGGCCCAGCAGACCGCGCCGTCCTCAACACCAGCTGAACAGCGATGGGGCCGCGGTAAGAAGCGTGAGTGCGGCAGGACAAGGTCAGGATCCCGTCGGCCTCCTTCCCCCACACTCGCACCTCGGGTTGCACTGAGTGGCAGAG
>NC_029531.1:69757-76429 GCF_001577835.2 Coturnix japonica | reverse complement strand
GGGGGGGGGGGGCGAGGACCTCTGTCTTGAGGGATGGGGGCAGTGAAAGGATTCGTTCTGCATTCCATTCAAGGAACTGTTATGGGGTCTCATCTATAGGGTCAGCAGCACCGTGTCCAGGGGGGTGGCGGTGACAACGAGCTTCCTTTGGGGTCGGTGCCTTTTCCCCCCAGGGCCGCCCTGCCCCTCTTCCCCACATCCACGTGGGTCCGTCTGGGGTCGATGCCCTCCGGGTCTGTAGGTGGACCCTGTTGTCCTCCCCCCTGTTAATGATTGACCCCAATCCTGGTGTCCCTGTGGCACTGCCCCGATCTGCCCCACACCGCCGGAGCCATGGGGCCTCCATGGGCCTTCAGCCTCTTCCTCCTCCTCTTCCTCACTAAGTTAATGGAGGGCAGCTCCCAGGACCCTGAGTATGGGGTTATGAGGCACCTATGGGGCTGGGTTATGGGGTTGGGGGTGATTGTGGGGTAGCTATGGGACTATGAATGTCCCGCAGTGTCCACTATGGGGACTATGGGGTGCTGGTGGGGCTGAGGGCAGCTGTAGGATTGGGGTGTGATGGAGTCTGGTGG
Source organism: Coturnix japonica (assembly GCF_001577835.2). Lineage (NCBI taxonomy): Eukaryota > Metazoa > Chordata > Aves > Galliformes > Phasianidae > Coturnix > Coturnix japonica. The sequence goes on along the minus strand of NC_029531.1, from coordinate 75,854 downwards.
GACTGAGGGAGATTTCTGTGTGGTTGGGGAGGTTATGGGGCCAGAGCTTGGTGGGGGATTCTTGTGGGATCTGTGTATTTATGGGGTCGGGGAGGGCTTATGGGGCTGCTGTGGGGCTGGTGGCTCAAGCAGTGTTTCCTCAGGTTGGTGCTGGTGGCCCCCCGGCGTGTGGCCCTGGGGACCCCCATGGGGCTTTTGGTGGCATCTGTGGGACCGGTGACAGGGACAGTGACGGCGTGGGCTGAGGGTGACCGTGGGGCCGGGCCCTGTGCCCTCCCTGTCCCATTTGCCCTCACAGCCCACAACAACTTCAACCAACTCCTACAAATTGAGGTATGGGGACACTGGGGGATATGGGGACATTGGGGGGTGTCCACTAGGGTGAGGGGGTTGGGAACACCCCCATGGCACACAGGGACATGTGCACCCTTGGGTGCCCTCCTGCCACGTCACCCACGTCACCTCACACCTCCTTCCCATGTCCCCCATAGGTCACCCCAGTGCAGGCAGAGCGGTGTGGGGCGCTGTGGGGTCGGGGGCTGCTCCTGGAGGCCCACAGCCCCCGCTTGCCACCCCCCGGCACCCAGAGTCTACGTGTGGCCCTGGGGGGGCCGCGGGGTCACCTCATTGTGCAGACAGACAAACCTCTCTACGCCCCCCGACAGACTGGTGAGTGCCCCAAATGCACCCCAAACCCCAAAGATCTGCCCGATCCATCTCCATTAAATACCCCAAATCCACCCCTAGTGGCCCAAATGCTCCAACTCCCTTAAAACAACCCCAAAATTCTCCCCCAAACCCCTCCAAATCCACCATCAATTCCCCAAATTCCCCCATATCCACCCATTTTCACCCCATATCCACCCATTTTCATCCCATATCCACCCATTTTCATCCCACATTCACCCATTTCCCCCAAACCCCATCCTGTTCCCATATATCCCTTTGTCTCCAGTGCGTTTCCGTGTCTTCTCCATGGACCCCAACCTACAGCCGAACCCTGAACCTGTCCTGGTCACCATCACGGTATGGGTCCTATAAGGTTGAGGTTGTTGGTGACCCTATGGGGTTTGGGTGGCCCTACAAGGCTGGGGTCTCACTGTGTACCCCCATATCCCCCTAGAACCCATTGGGTGCACGAGTGCGGGAGGTGCAGCGGGTGCCCCTGGACACGGTGCTGAGTGACCAGCTGGTGCTGCCTGACATTGCCCTGTGAGTGGGGCTATAGGGGGCTATTGGGGGCTATGGGGTGGGATGGGGGCTATGGGGATGTGGGGCTACAGGGGTTGCAGATGGGCCAGAGCAGTGGGGGGGTTATGGGGTTACTGGGACATTTTAGTGGCTGTAGAAGCCATACGGGGCTGTGGCGAGCTATAGGGCACCATAGGGTTGATAGGGACTATGGGGGACTATGGCAGTCTAGGTGGGGCTATAGGGAGTTGTGGGGGAACTATAGGTTGCCTTAGGGGCTATAGGGGTCTACAATGGTTATAGGGGAGTATGGGGAATCATGAGGGCCATAGGGACTCTGGAGGGCTGTAGCACACCATAGGGACCATAAGGGCTCTGGGAAGCTTTAGAGGACCATAGGGGTCTATGACAGGGGCTCTGGTGGACTATAGGGCCTATGAGTGGCTATAGGAGCCTATAGGGAGTGACAGGAGCCTTGTAGGACACCAGAGGGGCTCTGTGAGAGCCATAGGGTCATCATGTCCCCATGTCCCCAGCCCAGGGACATGGCACATACGGGCACAGTTGGCTGCCAGTCCCAACACCAACAGCTCCACCGCCTTTGAGGTGCGCAAATACGGTGAGTGGGGTCTTGGGGGTCCTTGTTGTGTTCCCATACCCTCCCTATAACCCCATATGTTGTCCCCAGTGCTGCCTGGCTTCGAGGTGAGCATCCGCCCTGAACGTGGCTTCATTGTGTTGAGCGATCCTGAACCGGCCCCACTGCGCGTCCACCTGCATGTCCAGTATGGGACCCTCGGAGCCAAATCCCCACTTAAATCCCACCCAAACCCCAAATCCCACCCAATCTCCCCCAATATTCCCACCCAAGTCCCCACCTGTCTCCTCCAAAACCTCCCAACTCTCCTGAATCCCCCAAATTCCCCTCCAATCCACCCTTAATCAGTGTCCCTGATGTCCTTTGGGGTCACTCTTTAACCCTATAAGCTTTGAGTTCCCCCAAACCTATTGACCTCTTGACCCTATTGCGATCTCTCCCCTTGACCTTATTGACCTTATTGGGACCCCTCCCCCTCTGACCTTGGCCCTATTGGGATCTCTCCCCTTGACCTTATTGACTACTGGGACTCCTCCCCCTGACCCTATTGATCTCTGGGGACCTCCTGACCCCATTGACCATTGGGACCCCTCCACCTCTGACCTTGACCCTATTGGGACCCCTCCCCTTGACCTTATTGACCTCATTGGGACCCCTCCCCCTCTGACCCTGACCCTATTGGGATCTCTCCCCTTGACCTTATTGACCTTATTGGGACCCCTCCTCCTCTGACCTTGACCCTATTGGGACCCCTCCCCTTGACCCCATTGATCTTTGGGCCCCCTTGACCCCACTGACCCTTTGGCCCCCCAGATTCCCAGATGGGGCTCCAGTATGGGGCCGTGCACAGCTGCGTGTGGGGCTGCGGGATGCCGGGGGCCAGGGGGGTCGCTTCCTGAGGGGTCTGGAGCAGCAATGCCAGGTGAGACCCCCAACCCTACAAGGGGGATTTGATCCCACCCCTTCCCCATAACCCCTTATCACTGACCCCGCCCCCCATGTGACCCCGCCCCTCAGGTGACAGAAGGCCACGCCTCCATGGAGGTATCCCCGGTGGGTGTAGCTAAAGCAGCTGGCGTTGCGCTGACCGACCTGCAGGGGGCGCTACTGCGCCTGACGGTGGGCGTGGTCGAATCGGCAGGTGGGCGTGGCTTCGGGAAAAGGGGCGGGGCCAAGAAACTTTTGGGGTCTTAAAGGGCTTTTTGGAGTTTCAAAGGGGTCTTGGAGGGTCACAAAGAGGTTTTTGGGGTCCCAAAAGGGTTTTGGAGCCTTTTGGGGGCTTTATGGTTTTCGAGTTTGAGGGTTCCAGGAACATTTTGCGGTCTTAAAGGGGTATTTGAGGTCCCAAAGGGCTTTTTGGAGTTTCAAAGGGGTTTTGGAGGGTCACAAAGAGGTTTTTGGGGTCCCAAAAGGGTTTTGGAGCCTTTTGGGGGCTTTGAGGTTTTTGAGTTTGAGGGTTCCAGGAAGCTTTTGGGGTCCTAAAGGGGTTTTTGGGGTCCCAGAGGGGTTTTTGGGGTCTTTAAGGGGTTTTGGGGGTCCCAGTGAAATTTTTGGAGTCCCAAAGGGGATTCTGGGGTCCCAAAAGGGTTTTGGAGCATTTTGGGGGCTTTATGGTTTTCGAGTTTGAGGATTCCAGGAAGCTTTGGGGATCTTAAAGGGGTTTTTGGGGTCCCAAAGGGCTTTTTGGGGTCCCAAAAGGGTTTTGAGCCATTATTCGGGCTTAACTGCCTTTTTGCAGTCTTGAGGTTCTAAGGAACATTCTCTGGGGTCTTAAACGGTATCTGGGTCCCCAGAGGACGGATTTTTGAGGGCATCCCCACAACCGCGGATTCTGAGGTCCCCAAAGGGGTCACCTGCGAGTCCCAATGGGGTTTTTGGGGACTCAAAAGGGGTCTTTGCGAGCCTTTAGGGGCTTGGGTTTTCTGAGTTGAAGGTTCCCAGAAGCTTTTGGGGTCCCAAAAGGGTATTTGGGGTCCCAAAGGGCTTTTTGGGGTCCCAAAAGGGTTTTGGAGTATTTTGGGGGCTTTGGGGTTTTTGAGTTTGAGGGTTCCAGGAAGCTTTTGGGGTTTTAAAGGGGTTTTTAGGGTCCAAAAGGATATTCTGGGGTCCCAAAGGGGTTTTGGAGCATTTTGGGGTCTTTATGGTTTTCGAGTTTGAGGTTTCCAGGAAGATTTTGGGGTCCCTCATGCATTTTGGGTTCCCATGTGATCTCAGTAGGATTTGGGGTCCTGAATGGGCGTGGCTACATGTCCCCATGGTCACGATGGGGGGCATGTCCTGGCACTGTATTACAGGGGGGGAGCTCGTGGAGCGGGAGCTGCTGGTACCGCTGGTTCTGTCCCAATGGATGCTGCAGCTGCAAAAGAGCGCACGGTTCTTCGTGCCCGGAGCACCCTACACCCTTCTGGTGAGCACGTGTGCAAATCTGTGCATGCTCGTGCAAAGGAGTGCGGATGTCTGTGTATCTGGGACACGCTCTTGCATTCTTGTGCAAGGAGATGCATGCTTTGTGCAAGGCTGCGTGCATGCTCTGGGCTCACTTGTGCAAGGTGGTGCAGATATGGGTGCTTGTGCAAGGCAGTGCCTGCTTTGCACATATATTTGTGCAAGGGGGTGTATGTAATATGTGCATGCTTGTGCAAAGCCTTGTGCAACCTCCAGGTGCAGCTGCGGATGCTTGTACGAGACAGTGCATGCTTTGCACAGATATTTGTGCAAGGGGGGTATGTAACATATAGATGCTTGTGCAAAGCCTTGTGCATGCTTAGAGCATCCTTGTGCATGCTTCTGCAAGGTGATGCCTACTTGTGCACACTCGTGCGAGGCGGTGCATGTGTGTGCATGCTTATGTGTGCATGCTTGAGACCCACCTGTGCATACTTCTATGTGCAACTGTGCACACGTGCAAGGCAATGGTGCCTTTTGCATGCCCTGGTGCACACCTGCTGCATGTTCTGGTGCTCCCACAGGGCCGGGTGCTGCAGGCCGGCGGGGTCACAGCCCCGGGGGTCCCTGTGAAGGTGACAGTGGGGGTGACCGGAGCCCCCTCACCGCCCCTCATAGAGCTGCGGGCAGACAACAGTGGGGACATCATCGTCCCCATCAACGTCCCCAAAGGAGCCAACAGGATGGAGCTGAGCGTGAGTGGGGACATGGGGTGGGGGACGTGGGGGTGTGGGATGTGCGCTATGGGACTCCATGCACTCTGATGTCTGTGGGACCCTCAGGTGGAGGCAGGACAACCCGGTGCCACCCCAGCGCGGGCACAGCTGATGGTGACCCCAATGACAGCGGTGTCGGGGCAGTTCCTGGTGCTGGGGGGTCCCCGGGGGTCTGTCCGTCCAGGGGAAGAGCTGAGGCTGCAGCTGCACCATATGGGGCCGCCCCCTACTCCGAAGCGCTTCCACCTCCTGGTGAGCTCTGGCACTTTGGTGTTGCACACACGTTGTGTTGCATGTTGTGTGTTGAACACTCCATTTTGCACACAGTTTGTGTTGCTTGAGCGTTGCATGTTGTGCACGTGCATTGCCACATGTGCACGCTGTGTGCTGTGTTATATGCTGTGTTATGTCTTGTGTTACGTGTTGTGTGTTGCACATTTCATTTTGCACACACTTTGTGTTGCTTGAGCATTGCATGTTGTGCACGCGCATTGCCATGTGTGCATGTTGTGTGCTGTGTTATATGCTGTGTTATGTCTTGTGTTACGTGTTGTGTTACGTGTTGCACACACACTGTGTATTATGCATGTGCTTTGCAGTGTGTGTGTGTGGGTTGCATGCCCTGGTATGCATGCTGCATTGCACATGCATTGCTCACACGCTGCACATCCAGCATGTTGGATGTGTGTGTTGTGCAGGTTATGTTGCACTCACTGCACATGCTGTCACACACCCCCTGTCCCCGCAGGCAATGGCCCGTGGGAGGGTGGTGGCGGCCCACACGGTGGCCTCACAGGTGACACTGACAGAGGTGGCACTGCCGGTGACAGCGGACATGGCCCCATATCTCCACGTCGTTGCCTTCTTCCTGAGTGGGGGAAATGTGGTGGCTGCTGCGTGGGGGGGGGCTGTGCAGGGGGGCTGTGATGAGCAGGTGGGTGTATTGAGGGGGTTAGGGGGACTGGGAAGGACTTAAAGGGATGGGAGGGTCTGGGTATACTGGGGGAAGTGGGGAGACTGGGAGGAGTAGGAGGGATTGTGGGGACTGGCATGTACTGGGATGTACTGGGAGAACTGGGGAGACTGGGAGGACTGGGAGGGACTGTGGGGACTGGGATGTACTGGGATGTACTGGGATGTACTGGGA